>NW_023270971.1:5507744-5569463 GCF_011800145.1 Mirounga leonina
TGTGCCCATGATGCTCTGCTGCGCCCATGATGCTGTGCCCATGATGCCATACTGTACCCTCTCTACCTTGCCATGTTTGTGAGGCCATGCCCTTTCCCTGGAACTCTGTAGTTCTGGCTGCTCCAAGAGCCAAGGAGATTCCACCCCATATAAAACCCTCCTGGGGTGGCCTACTGACCTGGATTCTCTTCTCAGTATCCTGACTCCAGCTGCCTCTGCTGCCAAACTACACAAGGCCCAGATGATTTCTCCCGCAAATGGGAGAGGGAATCAGAGCATCGCACAGTCAGGGCAGAGGCCCCCGGGGGAGATGCCCATCCAGTGAATGTTTGGGATGGCCAATCAGTCTATGGCCGTTGTGCAGAATGGGAATCTGAGTCTTAGAGTAGGGAAGAGATTTGTCCAAATGTGAGTTTGGTGCCAGAGTGAGACTGACCTGCCTCCCAGTTCAGAGCTCAGTTTAGGGAGCGTGCCAAAAGTTCCACCGTCATAGCTCTCCCTTATGTAGAGATCTTGTCTCCAAAATGTCCCTGTCACAATGCACATCTGGTACTTAACACAGTCAGCACTCGGCAACCTAGTTTCCCAGAGGAGCTGGCTCTTTAGTATAGAAAGCAGATAGCTAGTAACATTTTATTTATTGTAAAAACAAAATTGCAGCAGGAGAAATGAAAATATTAAAATAAATTATTTCTTCCAACCTAGTCCTGTTTCATGTGTTCAGATTTCTTATGTCACTCTAATATATAGACTTTACATGTGCATTTGTGCATAGAGCTATGATCATTTCATAAATATTTTTATAACCTTGTTTCACTTTATATTAGACATTTTTTTAAAAGATTTTATTTATTTATTTGAGACAGAGAGAATGAGAGACAGAGAACATGAGAGGGAGGAGGGTCAGAGGGAGAAGCAGACTCCCTGCCGAGTAGGGAGCCCGATGCGGGACTCGATCCCGGGACTCCAGGATCATGACCTGAGCCGAAGGCAGTCGCTTAACCAACTGAGCCACCCAGGCGCCCTATATTATACATTTTTCCTCATACATTTTCCATATGGCCTTCTTCTGCCTTCTGCAGAGTATTTCATCATGTAAATAAACTGTATTTACATAAGTCCATCTTCACTGTTCTTATAAAATATTTCAAACATACAGAAAAGCATAGGAACAATACGCTACGCAGGTTTAACCAACACTGACCCTTTAAAAATATTTTTGAGGTTTTTTTCAAGAAAATAAACCATTACAGGTATAGTCGGAGTTCTCTTCTGTACCATGGATTCTAATCTCCCAGGATAAGCTACATAACTTGCAAGGCCCAGTGCAAATTGAAAATGCAGGGGCTTTTATTCAAAAATCATGATGAATTTTGAGACAGCGACAGCAGAGCATTCAACCAAGCACAGGGTCTTTTTTTTTTTTTTTTAAGGTTTTTATTTATTTATTTGACAGAGAGAGACACAGTGAGAGAGAGAACACAAGCAGGGGGAGCGGGAGAGGGAGAAGCAGGCTTTCCACCAAGCAGGGAGCCCGATGTGGGGCTCAATCCCAGGACCCCGAGATCATGACTTGAGCCAAAGTCAGACGCTTAACACCTGAGCCACCCAGGCGCCCTGCACGGGGGTCTGTCTAAGCGAGCGAACCCGATGCCCCCCTCTCCTGTCACTTTCCTAAAAGTGATCTGTGTCTTTGCTGTCCCATGTTTATGCTCTTACTTCACATGCATGTATTAACCAACATTATGGACTATCATTTTATGTATTTCAAAATATTATGTAGTGGCATAAGACTATGCCCTTAGGCTGCTTGTCTCCCTTACTGTTTTTGTGATTAATCTGTGTGGATTCATGAAGATGTTATTGATTTGCACTGTCGTCTAATACTCCATTATGTGATCTCACCACCGTTCATTTTTTTAGAGTCCTTCTCTTTTTACCATAATTACCAATGCTGCAGGGAGCATCCTTGGACACAGTTCTCCGTGCATGTGTGAGCTGTTGTCTACTCTCAGTGAGGTGGTGTGGAATGGAACTGTTCTGTCTTACTACATGTTGAGGTTATTTCCAATCTTTTGCTTGGCATCAATGTGCTCCCTTTACCTGTCTCCACTTGGATGCCCCACACACCCTCAAAGGCCCCCTTGGGAGATTTCCCTCTGAGTTGCCTCTCCTCTGAGACCCATCACCCACTGAAGCCAGAAACTGGATGTCCTGTAATTCTCCCCGCCATTTCCTACCTATGACCAAAGGCTACTGAATCCCAGTCTAAAATATGGCTTTAACCCATCCACGCCTTCGTATCCCTCTTGCTACGTTCACTGCCTTGGCTCAGGGCCCCAGCTCTCCCCTAGGCTCTTCTCCCAGCCCCTCCAGTCTCCAGCCTCCCTATTTGTTAAGGAACCTATTACACCCTGGGGAACTGCATGTTGACTTCCTCCCCTGCACGTGGTGATCAGAGCTGTGAGTTACATAAGAGCAAAGACTGTATCATGGTTCCCATTTGTGGGCCTGTAGCACATTGCCTGGCACCTGGCAGCTTCTAAAAATATTTGTTGAATCAAAGTACATGTAAACATCAAGCTGTAGTTTTCCCATCTTTTGAATCAGACCCCTAGGATAAATTCCCAGAAGGATTATTATTGATGACTTAGGATAATGAATGTAACACTCAGTCTTTTGTAAGTGAATTTGATCCACACAAAATTCTAGGTCGGGTAGAATAGATAGGATGATCCTTGCCAAGGAGTCATTTTCATAAGGTCCCAAAGCCAGTAAGTGGCAGAGTATAAAGAACAGGTCCTTGGGTCTTGCCATCTGCTTGCCTTATTTGATAGGGATACTAAATTTAGATGGTACCCTTTCATGTTGGGTGGCTGTCTCTTTAAATGTTGCTGTTCTGAGATACATACAACAAGCTGGTAGAATGTACATCTCTGTAAAAACAAAACAAAACAAAGTAACCCTTACATCTATGAGCCTTTGTTTCAACATCTATCAAATGGGTGTAAGGATCTTTTGGCTCTGTGGGCAGATGAGGAGGAAGCAGGTTTCCATCCCTCCCCTGATCCATCGTTCCCATGCTCTGTGCACAGTTATTTACGAGACTGAGGAGGGTGAATGAAAGCCAGACCTTGCAAACGGCAGCGACAGCTGACAATACCTTGTCTGTTTAATGCTCCTCACTGGCTGACCTGGAAGCCCTTTAATGGTTGTAGCATATGAAAGAGAAGTCTGCTAAATGTAGCCCCCAAATGTACTGGCGAGTTCATGGTCTAACCCCTCCAGGAAGAAGAGGGCATTGACTAACACCGGAAATGCCTTGCTTATGATGAATTTTCATATGCCAAAGACCCCCATCCCCAACTCTGAGACCCGAGAATGACACCATCTGGATGAGGTCTTTCCAAGCCCTGAGGAGAAGCCACCCAGGCGCGACACACACGGTCTGCAGCCGTGGCTTCCAGGCCCAGCTCTGCCACTGAAGGGCTGTGTGGCCTTGGCCATGTTCTCCTATCTGTACAGTGGAGCAGGGGGATAACGTGCTCTCCACTGCCCCGCGGAAGTTCTAAAGTTCTGTGTTCAATGAAAGGTGGGGATGGCTGTCAGAATTAACAATACAAAGCAGGTGCCTTTTTAGTTCCTGTTGGCTCGAGTTTCTGCCTCCTGGACAGAAACTGGGAAATAGGTGTGTTTCTGACTCCCTGGCTGGCTCATAGAATCACAGAGTTGTGGGTGGCTGGCAGGAAACCTCAGTGATTATCAAGACCCATGTCCTAGCTCCCTCACTCTTTCAACAAAAATTCACTATGCACTGATAGTGAATAGAAGAGGATCACTGGGGTGGCAGCTATTGTGTTCACGATTAATCCATGGCACCTAGCGCAGTGGCTGGTACCTAGTAGGTGCTCATTAAATAGTGGTTGAATGATGGGTAGTTTCTTGCAGGTGAGTCATCTAGGGGAGCCTCTTAAATGTGGATTCCTGGGTCCACGGCAGACCTACTGAACTGTAATCTCTGGTAACAGAGCCCAGGTGACTGTCATGCCCTCCAGAATTTGAGACATGGTTATAGAATCTGAATAAAGCAGCATTCTTCTATTATCAGAAGAGAGAAAATGCTGATGTTTTTAATCTTGAGCATTTGTCACTAGTGACTATAATATTCAAGTGAAAAAGGTTCATTTTGCTGGAGCCGTTTCCGTGGAGCCTGGAGGAGTCCGGGCTTTGCCTGGTGTATGTGCAAGGCAAACTTTCACTAATCTCGGGAGAGGCAGGGCCAATAAAAAGGCAGAGCAGATAGGAGTGAGCCACATGAAGTCCAAGTTTGGCATTATTATTGCCCTTCACTTGGAAGTCATAAAATAAGAAATGTGCCACCGTTCCAGCTTCCTGGGAGTGGTTAGCTGGTGTGGGGTTTTTCTCCATTCCTTTCAAGGGTCTGTGGCTTGGACCAGATACAGGCTTGGGTTCAAATCTCAGCTGTGTCCCTAACTGTGTGGTCTTGGGCTGATCACTTCAATCCTGTAAGCTTTAGTTTCCTCCACTAGAAACTGGACATTAGAATGCGGACTCCTCAGGGCTGTTGGAAACAGTCTGAGGTGATACACACTCAGGTATCTGGCACCTGGGCAGTGTGGAAAAGCTCGGTTTGGGCTGATACCTATAAACTGCATCGTATTTGGGCTGGCGGGTTCAGGAGAGGTTAATTTAGCTCAGCTCTTTTGTTTTAAAGGGACACAGCCTTTAAAACAGCTTCTTTTGTTTAAAGGAAACAGCCTGACAGAGGGCAAGTGAACTGCACAAGATCACACCTAGCACCTTGGGTTTCTGGAGGGCTTCTATTTTCTTTTTCTTTTTAAAGATTTTTAAAATTTTTTTTATTTATTTGACAGAGACACAGTTAGAGAGGGAACACAAGCAGAGGGAGTGGGAGAGGGAGAAGCAGGCTCCCCACTGAGCAGGGAGCCTGACGGGAGGGCTTGATCCCAGAACCCTGGATCATGACCTGAGCCAAAGACAGACGCTTAATTGAGCCACGCAGGCGCCCCTCAACACCAGAGTTTTAAAGGCAAAAGCTGCTCTGGGCAAGCGCAGTTGAGGCCTTCCCTGGGAGGCCCTGTCTGGTACTGCGGCTCTGCAAGGCCAAGGCCTGAGACGGCTGGCACTGGGGACTCTCCAGGTCTGGCCTCTCAGCTACAAGGGGCTCAACAGCAGTCCCTGGCCATGCTGGATCTGGCAGGGACGTCTCGGGAAACTGTCCCGCAGGGCTCTGACAGGGCTCCATGGGCAGCAGCAGCAAAGCCCTTCATGCTAATGGTGATGACGATGATGCTGAGCGGGGAGGAACCCTCCTATCGGCCAGGTGCAGGGCCCAGCCATTGGTTTTATGTGCACAGATTTTTGCCACCCTCACAAGAACCCTACGGGGAGGAAACTGTGGCCCAGAGAGGTTAAGTAAATGACCAAGGGCACATTGCTAGTGAGCACCAAGATTCAAATCCAGATCTCCTGGAGTCCAAGGCAGCCAGCAGCCCCTGGAAGAAAGGAAAGTAACACTGGCCTTCAAGGGACATGCATGTTATTCTCATTTTTACAGATGAGGAAACAGAGGACCAGAGTTTAGCTATTTTCCCCAGGAGGTCAGGCACCGTGCCAAGCACTTTGCATATATTATCTCTTCAATCATCCTGACATCCCTATGAAGTAAGTAATTTTATGATCCCCACCGATGCAGATGAGGAAATCGAGGCCTGAAACTAGATGACTTGCAGGGGTTCAAAACTGGGCAGTCTGACCAGGGGGCCCATGCTCCTGACTTCTTGAGTTGTCCAATGAGGAGACAAGATGTAGCAGGGCTGGACCAGGCAGGACCCAGGACTCCTGACTCCCAGGCTAGTGCTCCAAGGCTAGATGTAGGCTGTCTGTTGGGATTCATTGTTCCTTAAAAGCGCGCTGGCCTAAAGCCCAAAGAGTGAAATCACGCCCTGCGGTTCTGGGAACCTCAGACTGGAGAAGACGGAAGCTCTTGCTCAGGAGTTCAAGTCTGAGCAGGTGGACAGAGGGCTCTCTCCCTGCTTCCTCATCTGGGGAGGGAGCCCACGCAGGGTGGGCCGGGTGGGGCAGCTCTCCCCAGTCCGGGGGAGGGGGGGTGGAGAGCAAGAGGCAGGCGTGCCCAATGAAATAGGCCTAAATCTTCCCGCCTTTACGCCTTTATTCAGGCAGTGCCCTCATCTACTGCCTGGCAAACAAACAGCAGGCCATGATGGTGAGAGTTCAAGGTTGCATTCAGGAGGCCTGAGTTCTGGTTTTGGCACCATTGACTCTGGGCAGTTTTCTTATCTGTTCAATGTGTGGTGGTGGTGGTGGGTGGGGTGGAATCCAAATCCTCCGGGGTTTATAGTTAGCACATTATTTATTAGGCATCTACTATGTGCCAGGCACTGGAGACACAGTAAATGCAAAAGCAGATTCAGTCCCTGCTTTCATGGGTCTTAGAGTCTAGTAAGGAGAGACATGAAGAACAAATCTTCACTGGAACAAATGTAAAATGGCAGCTGTGACCAGTGTTCTAAGGAAAAGGCTTGTAGAGCTAAGAGAACCCATGACAGTGGGGGGGGGGGGGAAGGAATGGGTTGACAGTCAGAGTGGCAGTGGGGAAGGATGCGCTGAAGATGCGGTTACTAGGTGAATGGCCACAGGGCAGGAGACAGCACTCTGTGTGTGGAAGCCCCTTGTGAGATGGTTCATCGAAGGAACTGGGAGGCCAGGGGGCCTGGGGAGGCCTGCACGGGCCTGGCCACCTCAAGGCATTGTGGGCCATGGTAAGGGAAGTCATTGAAGTTTATGGGCGGGGGAGGGCCGGGTAGGGGAGTGAAGGAAAACTTGAGGGAGACGGTCAAACTTAACAGAATATGGGCCAATGCGTCCTTCACGGAAAAGAGAAAAATGCCAGCCCCTCTTTGAGCCTTCCCTGATTTCTCCACCTTTTACCTATGGTATTTCTCCCTCTCTGGCCTTGCAGCTCAGGTAGAGAAACTCGAACCTCTGGGGCAGTCAGACCTGAGCTTTGTCTTCCTGCTATTGAAATGCACTGTGTGTTCCTGCTATTGACATGCACCGTGATTTCACACGAAGTCCTCTGCCTTCTCGGGCCTCAGTTTCCCCAGCTGTGCAGAAGCAGGTTGTCTCAAAGGACCCGCCCAGCGCTAACGCAACGTGATTCGCTCTGGCAGGAGCAGGGGGCTGCCCGCATTGCTGCGCAGGCATCGGGCCGCTGGCTGGGGCATCTTCACCCGGCTGCGGGCGCTCTCCTCCCGGCCGGGGGCTGCGGGCGAGGACCGCGGAGCCAGACGTGGCGCAGGAAAGTGGGGGCGCGACCCCCGGCTGGCGCGGGCACCGCGCGGCCCCGCCCCCGCAGCCGGCGGCCCTGCGGCAGCCCGGGCCTGAGCTCCGCCCTCCGCCTCCCGCCGGCCTCGCTCCCTCCTCCCGCCTCCCTCGCTCGCTCGCTCGCTCCCTCCCCCCGGCCGGCTCGGCGCTGACTCCGCCGCACGCTGCAGCCGCGGCTGGAAGATGGCGGGGAACGACTGCGGCGCGCTGCTGGACGAAGAGCTCTCCTCCTTCTTCCTCAACTATCTCGCCGACACGCAGGTACGGCCAGCAAGGGCCGCGGGCCGGGGGCCAGGGGTGCTGAGCTGCGGGGGCTGCGGCCGCAGCCGCGGAGGCCGGGGGGCAGCGGTGGGCGCATTGGGGGGAACTGGGGTTCCCGGCTGCAGAGCCCCCCTTCCATGCGCCCTGCGATGCTCTCTGTTACGGAGGCAGGGAGCCAAAGGCTCCCCCCCGCGCAAGCCGGAGCGTGGGGGGCGCTACGGCCGCCGGGGAGGGTCTAGCCTCGGTCGCTTGGAGTCCGCTCCCCCCGCCGGCAGAGGTGGGGGGTACCGCGTTTCCTTGGGGAGGTGGAGCCGCGCCAAGGTGTGGGGGACCCTCAGGCTGGTCCTGGGTGCGGGAGGCGCGCCCTCAGACTCCCGGCACTTGCTGCCGTACTTTCACGTGGACTTGTGGCCCCGGCTCAGGCGCCTGCCCCCGTCCCCGGAGTGCCCTGGTCCTCCGGTCTCCCGTGCCCCGCGTGCTGCTGCTGGCCCCCCGCGGCTCCCCGTCTGCGCCCGCAGCGCGGAGTTTCCTGCCAGTTGCCGGCTAAGGGCTTAGGGGGCTGCGGGGCACGTGGACATGCCGGCGGAGATAGCACCTTCCTGGTTTCGCTACCGGCGGAGCCCCCCGGGAGAAAACCACGGCAGGATGGGGGTGGAAAGACTGTCTGGGGACGCCTGGGTCCCCCTGCAGCGCGCGGCCCCGGTGCGCGCTCGGCGATGCTGGGGGAAGGGAACGCGAGGCGGCGTCCCGGGCTCTGGCTGAGCCTGGGAGCCCCACCGGCGACACGCGCGTGACAGGAGAGGGTGCTCTGGTGTGCCGGGGCGGCGGGGGGTGGTGGTGCGAGGGAGCTGGTGACTTGGAGACGGGGTGGAGGGGGGTGCTGTTGGGACAAGCCGCCACCGAAAATGCCTGCACTAGGCGTGCGCGCCCCCCACCCCTTCCTTGGTTTTCCCCACCCGATGCCTGTTGCAAGCGTAAAGTTTGGCCCCATAGTTAGGGCTTTTTCTCTGGGCGCCTGGCTGCGGGTAGCCGGGAGGCTGGGGATGCGGCGGAGGCGAGGAGACCCCGGATGCGGGCGCACTGCTGGGCGCGGAGAGGGGCCGCCGGGCGGAACCGGGCGCGGCTCGCGAGGGCTGGTTTGGTACCTGGAGTCCGAGCGCCGGTGCCGGCTCGTTTTGCATAACACTGGAAGGGAGGGGGAAGGCGGAGGGGGGCGGGCGGTGGGAGGAGAGAGAGGGAAACTTTGCTTCTTGTTATAATCTGCCTGTCTTTGGGCGGCAGCAGCTGTCATGGGACCGGGTGGGCGGGGAGAGGCTTGCAAGCCGACTCCTGGCCGTGAGACGCGACTTGGAGGGGACGCAGCAAGCCGAGACGTTCAGCTCCGGGCGGCGACTCCCGGCTGGCGGCTGGGACGGCGCGGCGTGGCGGGGTGTCGCGGAGAAGAAGCCCGCCACGCGCCGGAGAGGGCCGGCCCTCGCTCGCTGCAGACATCCATGCGTCAGGGAGCCGCGGGGCCTCGTGGTCGGTGGCGGGCGTGCTGGGGTGGTTTCGGGGCGGGGGCCGAAGGGGTGGTGGCGTGTGATCGCGCATTCTTCGGGCCGGGGTGGGGGGGGTAGTGTGTGATGAGCGGTCTGCGCGCGCGGGTGTGTGTGTTTGTGTGCACACGCCGCGCGCGCCAGGCGCGTACCTTTACCTCTGACGAAACTGCAGTGGAGCTCCCGCGGCGGTCACCGGGCGCCGTCGCCGGCCCCGCGCCCACGTCTGCTCCGATGGCAGGTCCCAGCCCCAGCCCCAGCCCCACCACCGCCCCGCTACCCCCTCCCCGCTCCGCCCCGCCCCCCCCCCCCCCGGCCCCGGCCGGCAGCCTGGGGCTAGAGGGACTGGGTGCGGGTGGGACCGAGTTGCCCCTGGGAAAGTTCTGTCCTCAGCCCTCGCACTTGTCTGGGCGGTGCCTCCGAATCTCTCGACTGAGACTAGGGTGAAGGAGGCCTGAAACAGCCGGAGACTCGTTCGGGGACCCCTAGCAAGAACTGTCCGTTCTGGACCCTGGTTTTAACTCCATCTTTGGTGTTCTTTGGCTCACCAATAATTAATTGTCCTTTTAGCCGCCCAGCGGGCTTACCCTGCAGAGAGATTTCACCCAAGGAAACTAGAAACTTGGGTAATCAGGTGTCAGCAGAAGCAGTGCAGTGAAAGTTAATCTGGGACGTTTGCTTTTTTTATTTAACCACGTGACAGGCTGAGGCTGCTCCGGTGATCTTTGCCGGCCCAACTTGGGAGATGTAATTGATAGGGGAGCTTTGCAGCCACCCCTAGAAGGTTCATAGAGCCCAGCCGGAAGAGGACCTGGGCGGGCCATCGCGTTTCTCCTCATTTTACAGTTGGGGATAGAGGCTGCGAGGGGTGAGCGGCTTGTACAGGACCACGCAGCCAGCGGGTGACAGAGCCACCCAGGGCTCCTGACTCCAGGTCCTGTGTGTTACCTCGAAATAGCACTGGACTTGGAGTCAGAAGGCCTGAGTGGAGTCGCCTTCCCCACTCTCTGGCTGGGTGACCCCAGAGCAAGCCATTTTAACTCTCCGAGCCTCCTTTCCTCCATCTGTCAAATGGGGCTGGTGTTGCCGGCAAGAGAAGAGGAGGTCGAGGTGGTGGGGGTGAGCACTGCTTGCATGTGAGATGTCTGGTTGTTCCTGTGATTCCCTCTGCTCCTCCAGCCCCTCCCTGACCCTCCCCTTCATCTCCCCCTAAGGAAGGGGTGGGGAAAGTGAATAAAAAGGTAATTTATTGTCTTTATCTGAAAGACTTGTCTTTGGTGGCTAATCCAGAGTCAGATAGAGGGAGGACTTCTGTTTAGGAGACTTAACTTTTACTCATTCAGGCCAAAGTTCAGAAATTCTGCGGACCAAGGATTGTGAAAGTTTCTTGGGCAGGTTTGGGGCATGTATCCCAGAGGACTTTGGGTTGGCTTCACCTTTGCCCAGCCTGTGCCCCTTGCCTCCACTGCCCTCACCCACCATTCCTGCATGGCCTTCTCCAGCAGGCCTTCCTTTCCCGGCTTGCCCTGCTTTCTGACTCTTCTGGTTTTCTTAGCCTGTGTTATACAATCAGGCACTTTTTGTGTGTGAGTCCTGTGGCCCAGTAGGATTCTGGAACTAGAGTTTTGCCTTTGATCTCTTTGTGTCCCCATGGCACCTGCCACCATGCGAGTTCCTTTGCTCAGTCCTTGGCATGTGAATTTCAGACAGGGGAAGCTCCCAGGCTGGCCCCTGAGACAGCTGGGCAGTGAGTATGGGTAGAGAGGAATGCAGAAAGCTACAGCTGTGGGGCCATGACTTTGGCCCCAAAGGCCACACAGTAAGCCCACACTAAATACGGGTTATCTGAAGTCACTTCGGACATCAATCATAGATGCCCCAAATGTCAGAGTTGGCAGCAACTTTATAAATCATGTGGTCCAATCTCTAATCATTGAAAAATATTTAATAGTAGAATTGTTAGAAAATACTGGCAAGCATAAAGAAAAATTGAAAATATGTAATCTTACCCAAAGGTAACCACTATTCATTTTTATATATATTTCCAGACTTTTTTTTAATATCGGTTGCACAAAAATGGAGTCTTTCATCATATATTCATTGTAACTTGGAATCGTATTGTTGTAATTTGCTTTTTTTCTCCTCCAAATATGCTGTGATTGTCTTTCCACATCAATAAATATTCTACTTCATGTCTTAATATCTGAATGGTTATATAGTGTTTTATTGAGGGTTGAACCACAATGTATTTGATCAGCCCTTTGTTGTTAGTCATTTAATTTGTTTATAATTTTTGTTGTTGTTCTTGTAAGCCACGCTGAAATGAATGTCTCTGCATGTCTTCTTTCCTTCATTTAAATTCCTAGAAGTGAAATTACTCTGTCAAAGGAAATATGCAGGCGTTTGGTAAACACATTTCTGGATTGCCTTCTAGAAGGATTGTGCTAATTTACACACTTACCAGCATTGTGTGGGAATGCCTGGTTCCCCATAGCCAAATAACTCTTGGTATTTTAATTGTTTCTCATTTTTACCAGTTTGTTCATCAATAAATTCTTTCACCCTTTTGTTTTAATGTGCATTTCTTTGACCACTTGTGATGCCTCCCCCCCACCCCTGCCCCATAATTATGGGCCATTTTTGGTTCTGTTCTGTGAAATGTCGTGTTTGTGAATTTGGCCCATTTCTCAATTGGTGTCCTGTCCCCCCATTTTTCTAAAACTGGATCTGAGTACTCAGAAGGGGCCCCGTCACCCAGAGAATGGGGCACTTGGCTTGAACATCTAGTCTTCAGTTCCTGGGTCTGCAATACGGCTGCTCCCCCAGCCCCTGAAGCCAGGACTCACTTCTTTTCCAAGCCAAAGTGACAGGCCTCTAGAGGGGCAGGTTGAAGTGCAGCCTTGGCTGGGTGCCTTTGCCCACCCTTCACTTGTGTGAGAACAGGGGGAGTAACTTCTTCACCTGAAGTTGCTGGCTTCGTTCACCACAGGCGGGAGCTCTGCTTTCACTGGGGCTCCCTGGCTGGTACGAATGATCAGGATGCTTATGGAACTGGGAGAAGCAATGGCCCGGCAATGGGGCCCTAGGGGCTCATATTTCCCCTTCACCTTGGGGCTCTCCTCTCCCCAGCTGGTGCAGGCCAGCCAGAAGCTCCACCATTGCCAGGGGATGAGTCACCCTTTTCCCTCTCTCTCTGGAATAATAGAAGGAATACTGGTTTGAGTCAGAAGCAGCCTTGCAAATGGGGGCTTGGGCTTAGAAGTGAGGTCATAACATGAGCATTGCAGTGTTAACAGCTAGCTCCTCCTGCATCGTCCACAACATTTATTAGAGCATCCTTTCGATGCTGTGCACACTGCCAAGCCTTCTTTTTGCATTGTTGCATTTTATCTTTGTAAAGATTCTACAAAGTGTAGGTGTCAGTGTTATTACCATTTTACAGAGGAGGGTTTTACAGTTTCAGAGAACTCACTGGCTTGCTGCAGATAATCCACCTACTACACTGCCTTGGAGTGAGTAGAAGAACCAGGGTCAGACGCAAGGTTCTCGGACCACAGGACTCCAAGCTCATAAGGCAGGGACTACGCTCTATTTCTGTTCGTCGAATTTCTAGCACCTCGAGCAAATTAAGGCACATTGCATAGAGAGAAGACAACTCATAAGGCCCTCTGCTTCTCTATGCCTCAGTTTCTCAGTCTCTGAAATGGGGATCATAGGCCTTAACTCTCAGGGTTGAGACTTAAGTAACGTACTTAAAATGAGTAGCAGCCTGCTGCTAAGGAAACTTGAAATTCTCTTTGAAAGCACTTTAGAAGGGCAGGATTAAGTAAAATGCAAACTCCCCTTCATGCAGTCTTTTTTATGCAAAAAAGGGAAGCATAATTCCAGGCTATCTTTTTTATGTAAAAACGGGAAGCATAATTCTTATTATGTGAAGGTGAAGGAAACCCAGATAAAGTAATTTGGAAGAGAATGAGCTGGGCCATTTCCTATTTCTCTCCCAAGGTACTCAAGTGACACTCATTGATGCACAATCAATTGGATTGGATTGCCCTTTCAGTTCCTCTCCCCCTCTTCTGGTCTAGGTCTTTGTCCTTTCACGACTGTGGGAATCCTGCAGTTACTAGAGTGTGTGTCTGGTGTCACTCCCTTGCTCACACATTACCCATGGCTCCCCAGTACTTTTACATTAGAGCCTAAAGTTTAACCCTGATGTTCAAGGGCCTTCAGGTCCTTGAAGTCGGGAGAGTTAGGCCCTTGACTTTATCCTGATTGGTCTGCTTTCCCTTTGGGATGTGTCCACCCCAGGGATGTCATGAATATTCTTCCTGGAAGTGTGGGCTCCTCCTGCTGTTACCTGTCTCTATAGCTGTTCCTCCCGTTTCCATCACTCATCTTTCCAGAGCCAGCTGCCATGCCACTGTGTGGTGCCACCTTCCCCCTGCCCTCCAGGCACGGCTGCTCTGTCCCTGGCAGGTCCGCTGCACTCACTTTGAAGGTAGCCTATCTGGGTTTGCCGTTGCTGGCTGTGAGACCTTTGGTGGGTCACATAACCTCTCTGCCCTTCCATTATTTAAAACTTGTGAGAAGTCAACAAAAACCAGATGGCAAGTGGATTTAAAGTGCCCAACACAGTGCGTGCCATGTAATCACCAAATAATAGATATTTTTCCTAATAGAGGGCCCATGAAGCTTAATCATTTAGGAAATCACTCCAGATTGTCCGCCTCCACGGGGGCGAGGATTTTTGTCTGTTTTCGTCCTCCATTTTCCCCCACAGTGACTGGACAAGTGCCTGGGACTCAGCCATTCTAAATCCGCACGGAGTGAATGAGTATGCTCCACCCTGAGCCTCTTCAGGGCCGACACTGCTCCTCTTGTTACCTGTAGCATCTGTGTTCCTGAGAAGGGACAGACTGATAAATGCTTGTGGACTGTGCCCTCCCCAACTCCACCCCCACCATTTAAAGGCAGTCATAGCCCACCTGCGCTTCAAGCTCAGCCCCCATCCCCATCCCCACACCTGTCCTCTAGGGAGAGCCTTTTACACCAAGTGTTCTGCCTCTGCCCCTCACGTGGACGGTGCTGCTTACTGTCCCCCTGGGGTCCGTGTGCTTTCCCCCTACCGCCAGGTTGACAGCTCTGGGAGGGCAAGAAATAGAGTTTTTATCCTGAGCTAGCTTTGTGGTTACTCATTAAGTAGATGATTTTTTGAGCAGAAGAATGTTTTATGTGATTAGGTGTCAGGTTCACTGAAGAAGAGCTTGTATTTTAAACATTTTGCATGGCAGATGCCCAACACCTAGAGAAGCAGCCGGTCGATGGCGGAATGGTAGCGAACCCCCATGCTCCCATGGCTTCAGCCATTTTGGATGCGTGGCCACTCTTGTTCATCCACCCACACACCACATCATGTCATCCGTGACTATTTCAGTGTGTATTTGTGAAGAGACTTTTTAGTACCAGCACATGGTTTCTCCCTATAACTGGGAGGTTGGTTCTATTGTCCCCATTTTGTAAGTGTACAGGGATTAGGTTCGTCACGTAGGGTCTAACCTGGGACGTTGGCCCCTGAGCTGCTCCCTCTCCTGCCATGCTTGGGAGGCTGGTTGGGGAGGATCCACTCTCGCCCTGCCTTTTCCAGAAGAGGGTCACTGAGGCACAGACGGAGAAGCCACCAAGCTGGAGGCGGCTCAGGTGCCTGACTCTCAGACCCTTTCTTTCTGAGAGTATTTCTGGTGTGTGGGGAGGTAAATCTCTGCTTTGGGGGACAGACAGGTGGATAGTCCTCAGACGCTGTTGCCCAGGTGGCTGGACTCTGTGGGGGCCATGGCGCCCTGGGGTGTATTCCACCCCCACCACCACTGGGCAGGCCGCATTTGCTTCCTGCTCACACATCTTCTGAACCCCAAAGGCCCCCCCACTCCCCTTGAAGCTAACGGTGGGTTTCTTCCTTAGTTGCTTTCATTGGGATTACCCCTTGAGTGAGTCGGGGCAGAGACTGATTTGCTGCCCAGGGGTAGGGTAGGAGACCAGAGAGACTTTTATAAATGGGAGGGTAAAGTCATTGATTAATTATCCCCAAAGGCCTGTAATTACTGCTCGGTCTTTTAGGTAAGAAAACAAACATTTGCTCTAATTATTTGTTTAGGTGGCTGAGAGGGCTTGGAGCTCTGGGGTTGGGCGCTGCTTGAGGCAGTCCTGTGGCCTTGGCACAAGGCTTCTTTGTGTTTGGGGTGTCTCTCCTGGGAAATGGGACTCATAGTAGCACAGAGTTTAGAGGGTTTTAGGGCTTGTTGAGATGATGCCTGTAAAGTGCTTAGGAACGTTCAGTCAGTAGGGGCCATTGTTAGTAAGAAAACAGACCAATACCTTGTAGAGCCTGCCATTTATCTTCCCACTCAGCTCTAGGTCCTTGATCCTGTTGAGGCCCTGAGGTTTCTTTTTCAGAGTATTATGTTTTCTCTCCCCCGGTACTTCTGGGGGAGGTGAAGAGGAATCCCATCCAGCCTTAACAAGGACTGCAATATTGACTTTCAGAAAACCAAATCCAGTTAGATGCTACTTGAAGAGAGAAGAAATAACAGATAGTGATTAAGAGCTCTCGCCTTCAGAGTTTAACTGCCAAGGGTTTAAATCCAGGGACCTACCACTTACTAGCTGTGTGACCTTGAACAAGTGTCTTAACCTCTCTGACCCCAGTTGGAGAAGCAAGCTCCTGGGCATGGCATTCAAGGCCTTACATATAATATTGGGGATAAGAATGGTGTGCTCTTCGGACAGCTAGAACAGAGGATAGATGATGCTTGGAGCGTTGCCTGACCTAGAGTGAGCACTCAGTAAATAGTAGCTGTTAGGATGATGACAATGACGAGGATGTAAACGCTAATGTAAGACTGAGCTTTCAGGGAGCTGGGCATGCCTTACAGACCATCTGACTCAATGCCCTTACCTTGAAGTGAGGAAACAGGCTGGGAGCAGACCAGGATTAGCTTCAGATCACCTAGCAGAGGCAGGACAGGACTCCTAGCCCCTGTCTGCAAGGGCAGGGCTGGCTCTGGATGGCAGACACTCGGCTGTCTGGGACCCACTGTCTGGGCGCTCAGCCGGGCGAGCCCTGCTCATCTGAGATTGATGCTCCCCAGCAGCTCTGCAGCCGTGTTTTCCCTGTGCTTGCCTGGCAGAACACAGCCATTTAGCAGAGGGAGAGCGAGGAAACGTTAGAAACCAGGCCCTGAGCAGTTGCCGCAGCCGGCCCACGAGTGGCTCCCTGAGGTTGCCATGGCAAACAGCCTTGGCAACGTGGCTGCTGGAGCCTTTATTTCTGGTCCCAACCTCCTCGCGGGAAGTGTGGTGTGGTACCCAGGACACCGGGGAGGGCCCTGTCTTGGCTCCTCGACACTGAGGATGACCGGGTCTCTGTGCTGCCAGTGATCCTGGGCCGCCGCAGCCGCCGCTGAAAACATTTGCAGGCCCACCCTGCACAATCCTGCTGAGGTGAGCTCCTGGGGATGGCATTCGAAGCCTCAAATGCCTGTCCGTCCATCTGTCAGTCTATTCCTCAACTAGTGGGAGACCACGCAACACTGTAACTTCTGCTGCACGGACAGACCAGTATCATAATCTTTTTTTTTTAAAGATTTTACTTATTTTTGACAGAGAGAGAGAGAGCACAAGCAGGGGGAACAGCAGAGAAAGAGGGAGAAGCAGACTCCCTGCTGAGCAAGGAGCCCGATGCGGGGCTCGATCCCAGGACCCTGAGATCATGACCTGAGCCGAAGGCAGACGCTTAACCGTCTGAGCCACCCAGGCGCCCCCCAGTATCATAATCTTAACACGGGCCTGGGACTAGGGGTTCCCAGTCTGGCCTCAAGTTACTCGGTCAGGCCCCGTGCTAAGTTATTCACATAAATTAATCGCAGTCACATGTAATCTCCGAGGAACCCCATGAGGTAGTCCCCATTCTTCTCTCCATTTTGCAGTTGGTAGGTTGAGATTGGCTCCGAAGTTCATGGTGCTGCTGCCGTTCTGCAGTTCCTTCCCTGTAGCAGGCGGCTACTAGGACTCCTACCATGAGGTATCTGTCCCCTCTCGCCAGCCCCGGCTGCATCCGTCCGGACCCAGCACGAGCGCCGCCTCTTCTCGTTCCCCCCTCTCTTGCAAGTGGGCCCTTTTCTGCTCTGTGTCCCCGCAGTCTGTTAGAGACCTCTTGTGTGCCCTCCCTCTCTGTGTACTCTGTCCGCCTGCTGAGCTTATACCCACCCTCCAACCACCCCAAACAAAACAGACAGGGAAGCTGGCCGAAGGGGAGAGCTTTGACCATCCTGGTTAGGATTTGGCACTTGGCAGGCAGTGAGGAGTCCCCGAAGGTTTTCGTTAATATTGTTACTAATTATAGTAATCGTAGAAAACAGCTCACATTTGATGACCACTTGGTACATGCCAGGTACTAGGCTGCGCCCTTCAGGTGCATTATCTTACTGAATCCTCAGGTTGAATCTAGCCGGTGAGGTTGGAACTACGACAAACCAAAAATCAGTGACTTGCTCCGCATCCCTCAGGCAGATAGTGGTGAGGCTGGAACTTGAACTTAGGTCTGCCTGGCTTCAGAGCACTCGGTCTTAACAACTGCAGTGTGGCCAGTCTGGCTGCACACAGAGAAGGGACTGGGATGGGGGGGGGGGGATGGGTGACGTCTGCACTTGGCCTCAGCTGGGGAGCTGGGTGGTAGCGAGTGGGAAGTGGGAGAGAAGGCACAGACTGCAGGGGGCTCTGCGGCATCCCTACAGTTGAGGTAGGGGTGTGGAAGAGGAGTTGGGGGAGGATTTGTGGGAGGCATAGATATCACTCATTCAGGGCCCACTGTGTGCCAGATTTGTCCCCACCCCTGGCCTTCCCCAGAGCCTTATTAAATGCAGAACTCTGGTCCCAGCTTGTGATAACCTTTGTGTATGGGTTTATTCTTTACTGTTGTCTTCTACCCACTCAGGACCAGAGATGCCTAAGGAAAGGGACCTCATCCAGCTGGTTCACCCATCAGATCCCCCAGTGTCTTTTAACGGTTGCAGGTACACTGTAGGTCCCCAGGAAATACTTGTCGATTGACTGAATGAATGAACAAATGCTGTTTGATCTTTCAGGAAGTTCACCAACCGTTGGCTTGGCCCCAGAGGCCTTTTCTCTAGAACCGTGCGAGGACATGTGGGTGAGGGGAATTGGGGGGAGGGTTGTATCAGTCCCCACAAGGGGCCTACTGCCCTTGTCTCCAAGATAAGCCTTGCACACAAGGAAATCAAAGACAAACATTTTTTGGAGTCTCCAGAACCCCCTATCAGAACACGCCTCCCGTGACAGGTCTTTGTAGAATGTAGCCACTGTTAGGGATCCATTCTGTTACAGGGCATGGCTCTCACCCAGCTGGGGAGGGGCTCAGAGCTTTAGGAGTCTCAGTATCTGCAGGGAGGTTTCTGGTCAAGTATTTCCACACCTTCCAAGGAGATTGAAACCAGCACCTTACCCTGGGCCTGCTGTCCATTACCCGTCTGCTTATTCCATAGGGACTGGGATGGCTGGCCTCCACTCTGGAAATGCAGGGAGGTAAAGGACGGAGGGAGCACTCGGGGACCAGTGACCATGCTCTGTGCCCAAGAGCGTTAACTTGATGTCATATCAATCTCACCTTGCTCAGAAACCACTCAAGACCCTGTTCCACAGGGCGCCTGGGTGGCTCAGTTGGTTAAGCGACTGCCTTCGGCTCAGGTCATGATCTCAGGGTCCTGGGATCGAGTCCCGCATCGGGCTCCCTGCTCCTTGGGAGCCTTCTTCTCCCTCTGCCTCTCTCTCTCTGTCTCTGTCTCTCATGAATAAATAAATAAAATCTTAAAAAAAAAAAAAAAAAAAGACCCTGTTCCACAAAATATCACCCCTCACCCTTCCTACTTAGGGCCAACTCACTCTTCGTTTACACACAATTCTTACAGGTTTGGCGGTCCTGTCCACACCTCATGACTTGCGTAGCAGTAAGCCAGTTTTGTTGGTGTGTGTTCGGGCAGGCATGGGACGGGCGGGGGTGGGGGTTGCGGTTCTACCAGAGGCAGAAGCACATGGACTGCAGCACGGGGGGGGGGCACGGAGGCCCCTTGTTGCTGAATATACCATATGAAGTTACAAAGCCCATGGGTCATAGAGACAGTGTTATCCCCAAGGAAAGGTACATTCTGTTCAATGTTCTCTGTTGGAGGAAGCAAGGAAGAGTGAAACAGATTTCGGTGTTACCGTCTAAAACAGGAAGTCAATGAAAAACAGGAAAAGTTCCAGAGTTACCCATAAGCTTTGCTTACTGTGAGCATACGTTACCCCCCGGTAACGCCAGGTGAATAAGGAGTGGGTCTAGCCATAAAAGCTTCTTTGAAAGGTAATGCCGTCTCTTAATGGGAGATTTTTTTTTTTTTAAAGATTTTATTTATTTATTTGAGAGAGAGAATGAGAGAGAGAGAGCACATGAGAGGGGGGAGGGGCAGAGGGAGAAGCAGACTCCCCGCCGAGCAGGGAGCCCGATGCGGGACTCGATCCAGGGACTCGATCCAGGGACTCGATCCAGGGACTCGATCCAGGGACTCCAGGATCATGACCTGAGCCGAAGGCAGTCGCCTAACCAACTGAGCCACCCAGGCGCCCAATGGGAGATGTTTTTGTATTTCCAGGGCTGCACGGGGTGGTAGAGGTAATGTATGACTGGCCTCAAGAAATTGTGTAGCCTCGGGGCACCTGGCTGGCTCACTCAGTGGAATGTGCAACTCTTGATCTTGGGGTTGTTAGTTGGAGCCCCATATTGGGTGTAGAGATTACTTAAAAATAACATCTTAAAAAAAAAAGATTGTGTAGCCTGTGATTAACGAGAGCAAACTGTCTGGTTCAAATCTTTGCTGTGTGATCCAGGAGTTAGACGGCCTCTCTGTGCTCTAGTTAGTCAGGTCCCAGATGGGAATACTAATATGTCCTGCCTTCCAGGGTTGGTAGGACTACTCAGTGGTTCTCAACCATGAGTGCGTATCAGAATCAACTGTGTAATTAAAAAATAATAATAATTATACGTCTGGGGCTGTCCCAGACTTAGCGAATGAGAATCTTTGAGAGCAGGCCCTTACGCCTCTATGTTTTTAGAAGGCTCCCTCTCATGACACCTCTGCTTTGGTCCTAAGCAATCAGATACTGTTTGTAGAGTGTCTGGCATTCACTCTCTCATTCCCTCCCCTCTCTGTCCTTTCTGCCTTAGGCCTAGGCCACAGGGTAGCACTTAGGATACAAATGACCCAGAAGCAGATAGAAGCCCCTTTCTAATGCGTGTATAAAGCAGGGTGGCTTCCTTATCTGGCATTTCCATTTATCTTCACATCAAATTTTGTGTTGTAGGCAAGAGGAGGGGAGTATTCCCATTTTACAGGTGGGGAAATGGAGCCTCAGAGTGATTTGATAGGATCCTGCAGCAAATCGGCTTTCAGATGTTGCCTTCATCCCTGTATCTGTGTTCCTTGATCCCCAGCCACCTATTGACTTATGGGGCCACTTAGGGGGTGGGGAGTTGGGGAGCTGGAGGAAATCATGATTACTTCTACAGGTGGGTGGGTTGGAAGAAGGGAAAAGAAAGGAGCTTGAGGGAATGTAAGCCATCTACAGACCCTTAGATCAGGGATCATTTGATTTATCAGGATGCTTAAAGATCAGAGAGTGTTGGTCATGGTCCCAGGCAGTCCATATGATGGTTTAGGAGAAGCAATGGGATTTGAACCCACTTCTGCTGCCCAGCTCACTGTCCTCCCAGCTATATGTGCTGCTTCTATGGAGTGGACAGGGTGTGGCTCGAGTGATAATAAAAGTGGTCTTTGAGTTAGTGTAGTGAGGCCTTTGCACATGCCGTTCCCTCTGGCAGAAATGCTCTTCCCAGGCATCATGGCTTGCTGCTCCCTCTCCTCTTCCAGATCTGCTGAGACACCATGTACTCAGAAAGGCCTCCCCTGACTCTCCAGTCCTGTCTGCTTTCTATCCCAGCGCCGTGTTCTCTTTTCTTTAAGGCATGCACCGCTCCCAGATACTTCCGTGTTTATAAATTTGTACTCATTGGTGGCCTGTTGCCTCTGTGGGAATGGAAGCCTCCACAAGGCCTGGACATCGCCTGTCTGCTTCCCACTGTATCCCCAGCACCAGGGCCCAGCACATGATTGGCACTCACTGAGTATTTCTTGAGTGAATGAATGAATGAATTTGTACTGGCCACCATGGTAAGCTCGCTTAAGTCTCCCACCAACCCCTGGAGGTGAAGCCCCATTCTTCAGGTGAGGGACCTGAGGCTCAGAGGGTGAGTGGTGGGGCTGGGGGATATAGCTCCTTTACTGATCAGGCCCCCCATCCGGGGCCCAGCAGACGGGTGTGACCAGGGCCCCGTCCCCTAGGAGTCATGCCCCAGCGTCCCAGTGACCTCACACCACTTTCTCCCTAGGGTTGGGCAACAGCCCTTCTTTGTCCCGTGGGCACAGCCACGTGTCCCTGCTTCCGCAGCGCCCTGGGACCCAGCCTTTGCTAGCACTTGCTTTTTGTCCTAGTGGCCGAGGGACTGGCTGCCTGGCTTATACTTCAGGGACCAGCCACCAGCAGGAATGTGGCAGTCTCCCACCTCTGGGGGTGGGGCTGGGGTCTGCAGCCTGGCAGTGTAGCAGTTGGGCCTAGACGACAATGGTGGTCTCTTGCCAGAAGCTCTTCGCCGTAGAGCCACAGTTGGCCTAGATTAGTGGATCAAGTCAAGGGGAGAGCAGAGTGGGCTGAAGGATGAAATGAAAAACATGAGAGGGAGGAGGGAGTCTTAGAATCCACCCCAGAACGAGGAGAAAGGCCTCCTTTGCTCAGATGACCTCACAGTAAATTTTCAGTGATCCAGTTGCAGGACAATGAGAGAAAGAGTGGTATCAGCAGGTTCCAGGTACTTAGGCTCAGCTTGGGGTTTGGATTTTGAGGGTCAGCAGAAGGCAGACTTGAACAGAGGTTAGTTAAGACTACAACTTGGACTCAGAGTCTGAGTCCAGGATCTTTAGCAGCTGAGCGACTTAGAGCATATTACTTAATCTGCCTGGGCCTCAGCTTCCTTACATGCGAAATGGGATAAAACTAAGTATCTCAGTGGGTGGTTGGAATGAGAAGGTGGTTGGAATGTTTGAAGAGAGGGCTGTGCCTCCGTGGTGATGTTATCAATACTAATGACGATCAGTGACTGCTTGGTTTGGTGACAGATTGGTAGAGGAAACTGGAAGACCCCATGAATTACAGACTCTAGGTTATCATTTGATGCCTCTTCCTTTTTCTATCTGTGCAGCAATCACTCCCTCTGTGTGGGAAGCTAGGATCACGGATTTGCATGAGCCCTGCTCCTTGGCCTGGGAAGCACCGATCTGCAGATGGCCGTGGAGGGTGCAGTGGGAGTGTCCAAACGGCCTGTGTAGCAGACAGAGTGTGGAGGGGTGAGCTGGAGCTGGCCGACACGGTGGGGAAGGGCATCCCAGGGAGAAACCAGCCTGTCATAAGGCCCAGCACGTCCTGTGGCTGGTGAATGATCAGCGAGTGACTCGGGGGAGACAGGAGCTCCCTATGCACGAGTGGAGGATTTGAGCTGGCCAGAGGAGTCCCGTGAGGGTGAGGAACATAAGGGATGGTCCAGGAGTCTGGAACAGGTACAAGTAGGAGCACTGAGACTTCCAGCCTGGGAAGCTAGCTGGAGGCTGCTCAGGGGCGTGGGGTGGGCGTGGGGACGGTGTGGGGAGGGCGACTAGGGCCTCATAGGCAGGAGGGATGAGTGGGATCACCCTGTGGGCTGTGCAGGTGTGCAGGCCCGAGGCATGGAGCGGAGACACTAGGCTGGGGCACAGCTTCTCACCTGCAGTCCTGACCAGAGGCCTTTGCCCAATAAAGCAGCCATCCCCGGCGTGGTGGGGCCAGGCCCCACACACCCACCAGGTACTTGCTGGACAGGGAGAAGGTTGGTAACTTTACAGAGTAAACCTTAAATAGATTTAATGATGATAGTGATAGGTATTGCCATAGTAATAATTATTGTTACTCCTCTTACCACTACTGTTAACCCTTTTAGCATATTATTGTGAAATTCTCAGTGCATTTCACATCCGTAACCCATGTTCCCTCAGGAGGATTTTCATTTCCATTTTACAGATTAAGAACCTGAGGCCAGGGATGTTGAAATGTCTTGCCCAATAAGGTCACCATTGCAGGAACTTGGCATGAAGGGGACTTCCCAAGGGGAATTCCTTGGGAAGGGGACCTCTGAGGGAAGTGGACTCTGGGGACCAAAAGACCCACCTGGTCTGGATGGGATGGTTTTGGAAAGGGCCTCTCAGCGCTTCCTGTCTGTGCCTTGTCTTAGACTGAGTTCCCAGGATTATTTTGAATTCTCCTTGGAGCAGTGATTCCCCGGTCTTCTTGGAGTTGCAACATCCTTCCGTGGTAAGATTTTGCAATAGTTGCAACTCCCCCAGAAAAGTGTAATTTCCATTCCTCTAAGTTAGAGTTAGGGAAGAGAGTTGTTTGGAGAGGTTTGTACAGGCACCTGGGTGGCTCAGTCGATTGAGGGTCTGACTGTGATCTTAGCTCAGGTTTTGATCTCTGGGTTGTGAGTTCAAGTCCCACATCGGGCTCCCTACTCGGCGGGAAGCCTGCTTTTCCCTCTCCCACTCTCCCTGCTTGTGTTCCTGCTCTCGCTCTCTGTCTCTGTCAAATAAATAAATGAAAATCTTAAAAAAAAAAAAATCATATATATATATTTTAAAATTTTTTAAAAATTAAAAGACATTTACATATATATATACATATATACACGTGTATATATATATATATATATATATAAATATATAGAGGGGCGGGGAGAAGTTTGTAGCTGTCCTGGAGCTCAAGTGCCCTGGTGACAGCATTGTACTTGGAAGAAGGTCTTGGGTTCCATCCCTGCCTGCCGCTCTTTGCTATGTGACTTGGGCAAGTTTGGCCCCCTCTCCGGGCTGTGAGTTTCCCCATCTCTCCCATCTCTGCCATGCTGTGACTCATTATTTTTCTACTGTGGGGGCTGTCTTACCAATTCTGCTTGGGGTGGAACTGCCAGGTACTGGAGAGAGAGGGAGAAGGTTCGTTCCTGGATACAGATGGAGCTAGGCAACTGTCACAGCTCAGGTGGGCAACATGATTCCCTACATCCAGTGAGCAGAGCCTGTTGCAGGTTCTTAACTTCCTGGCTTGTGTCCCCTTTCCTGGTGACAGGTGCTGACTTCTCTTTGAACTGCAAGTTGGAAGAAATTTATCATGGGATCATGTGCCTTAAATGAGTGGGTTTGGAAGGAGAAGGCAGAGGAGGAGGAACTCTAGGCAAGAGAATCCCTGATTTCCAACCTCCCCGGTGAATCACGGAACATTGGGCTAAGTCACTCATGGGGGTGGAAAGATTGGGCGAAAAATTAAGGAACTTAGGGCCAGGTTTTTTTTTTAAAGGAGCAAATTATTCAAAATCCTTTACCCGATAGATTATATCTAAAGCTGATTTCTTCCTTTTTTCCACAGTACTGTTTTATCCATCTTGGATGATTTTGTAATCTATAAACCTGTCTTTTAGCTCTCTTGGTTTCAGTTAAGAAATATTTTAGCAGGGGAGGGAAGATGCCGGTGAGTTCTGAGATACTGTGGGGGTCTGCAGACGTGGCCGGGGGTGCTCTTTGAGGCTCAGATGGCCATCCTTGGGCCCTGAGCCCTGGTGTCTCTTACCCAGAGCTCCTGCTGGCTCCATCATGAGGTCTGCAATTATTTAAGGAAAGCTCACATCAAGTGGAAAAAGAGCGACCACACTAACCGAATCATGTGGCCAATAGGCAATTCAACACCAGAGCCACCCACCCCCCTCAAGCCCTCACCAGCTGCTGGATTTTGCATCCGCATGGATTAGGTGACCGCGGGCCTGACGGGCAGGGCCATGTGCACACGCTGGTTGCTTGCGCGGGCAGCTTGGCCGCTTCAGCCTGGGAGTCTGGATCTGCCTACATCCAGGGGCAGCTCTCTTCTGAGCCTCACAGAGCAAGTTAATTTAAAAGCCGTTTTTTTCGGGTCATAAAGGAAGCTAAAAATTAGGAGATTGAAAATAACGATTTTATATTACTATAACTCAGACTCTTGTTTAATTGCTCCATAATTTGATGTTAACCCCAAAATGTTTTGAAGAGATAACGTCCTGCCTTAAATTCCTTTTTTTCATTTTACATTTTGGTTGTTGGGTCAACAGATGTTATACGTATATATATATTTTTAAATGAACATTAATATTTTTTTACTAAGAATTTTTTTTAAAGTAATATTTAAAAAATTTCCAACGTTTGGAAGTAACTCGTCAGAAGAAAATGAGGTCACCCTCATCCTGTAATCTCTTAAGAAACAACCAGTCTTAACGGTTTGGTGTATTCAGATGCCTTTCAACTGAATACGAGATTATCTATTTTATTTTCATATAAATTGTGTTTTCTTAATAAGCAGCAGGTATTAATTTATTGAAACTTGAGAGAATACAAATAGGTAAAAGAAAAAAAAAAGTAATCCCAGCACCCAGAAATAACCAGTCAAAAGCAGTGCCTTTTTTTTTTTTTTTTTTTCCTTTAAAGTAACATTGTAAGGTTTCACCTCCAGCCAAGCTGCCCTCCTTGGGCACACTTTCCCTGCCTTTCAGCTGGCTGTTTATGAGCTGATTTCTGCCTGTGACCTTGAGAGGGAGAGAACCTCAGCTCCAGGTCTGGTGTGACTCGCCCACCATGTGACCTCTTTCAGCCTTTCATAAATGGGAACAATCCTTGCATTGCTGTGAAAATGCACAGATCATGGATTTCAAAGCTAATTGCAAGTGGTAGAGTCCTAAACAGTAGAAGGCCGCCACAGCGACTGCTATTGTTTTAACTCCAGACGGTATCAGGTTTGGACAATATCTGATCACCTCCAAGTATTTCACATGAGCAAGAGCTATTGTACCCCAAGATCTGATCACTCCTGAAGTTTGGCTCTTGGTCCACACAATGTGTGCTGCATTGGTCTATACATACGTTTGTTAATATGAACTGAGCACGATTCACACCCTTGCTGGTAGGAAAGATACTCCAACCCAGCCTTCCTGATTTAGAATTTATTACTCAGCTGGGCTGTTTGAAGTGTTAACTGATCCCTCTTGTGATTCAGGCTGCAATTGGAGCCCACGCAAGGGGAAGAGATTGGGGTGGGGGGGGAGGTCACTCGGAGCAGGCCCCTGGAAGATCCAGCTACTTGACAAGTTCATTTTGTACTTGACAAGTTTCATTTTCATTTCAACATACAGCACTGTTCAGTGGGAAAGAGACAATAGACATGCTTTTGTATTTCTTTTGAAAAGGTAATACGCGAGCCTCCTTGAAGAAATTGTCAGAGTTACAAATGGAAGTCCTCTCTCCCATCTTTGTGTTCCTATCCCCCGAGGAACCCCACTACCAATTTCTACCATGTTCTTCCAGAGAGAAACCATGCCGAAGGGTCTCCCTTCCTACCTTCATTTTTTGCACCCATGGTAGCAAGCTAAGAACATCGCAGTGCAGCTTGCTTTCTTCCATTTAATAATGGATCCTGACGATCATTTCATATTAGTGTATTAAAAAAGATCTATTTCCTTTTTTGGCTTGATTGTAGTTGGTTTAACCAGTTCTCTGTCGAGCATTTAAAGTATTTCTAATTTAGTGCTGTGCTAGTCTGCGGGGAGCATCTTTGTGCGAGCATCATTTTGCACGTGTGTGATGGATGTGTGGGAAAACTACCTCCCAAGGGCAGTCGCTTGGTTAAAGGGTGAGTGCATTTAAAATTTTGTCGGCCATTGCCACATTCCCTTTCATGAAATTTTATCAGTTTTACATTCCCACAGAGATGAATAAGAAATGCTTGGTTCCTCACACCTTCACCAGCATGCATGGCCTTAAACTTTTTTGATCTTTGCTAATCTGGTGTTTCTTTGGAGTTTTAATTGCCGACTTTCTCTCCTGGTTAAGAGTCACTTGTTTCCTCTCCAAAGAACTGCCTATTGTGTTGTTAATTCTTTTCTTCTTGATTTATGTGGGTGTGCTTGTTTTCCCTCACTTTGCCTCACAATACTCTGGGGTATTCTCGGGCTCCAACCTCCCTCCGACAGCCTGGTTGGAGGAGAAAGCCCACTGGAGTAGAGTTGGGATCCAGACCCTGGTCCGGCTACCTTCCCGCTGTGTGACCTTGACTGAGTCGCTTAAACTCTTGAGTCACTGTTTCCTACTGTGTAAGGAAGGATGTTAGTTGTACAGCAGGGTTGTTGGATGGATGAGATAATCAATGTAAAAGTGTTTTATAAACCATGGAAAGCCATAAAAACACAATTCCTGCATTAATATTCACTTAGTTTCAAGTGAGTGATAAAAGAGTTTAGATTCCTAAAACTTTAGAGGCGAGTCGTCTGGTTAAACAGGTGGGGAAGGGGAGGCCCGGGGAGAATGGACTGGCCAGAGTCAGAAGGCAGAGGTGGGCCTGACTGGGGAGTGGGGTCCCGGGTTGTCTTGCTGTATGAGGAGCCACGGGCAATATGAGGTTTATATTTTTTTATATTCTGATTTTTATAATAAATTATCCTGACTTCCGTGGGAATGCAGTGTGGCTGAACCTTAAGAGGATGTACTTGAGAACTGAAAAATACCTAGATCGGACCCAGGTTCTGCCAGCTCTTCACTGCAGGCCCTACACCAGGTGACTTCACCTTTTGGGGCCGCCGTTAACCTTCTCTGCGGAGGGATTACTGAGACCGGGGTGGTAGAGCCCTGCCCGTCTGGCACGTGATGGGACTTGGTAAATGGTGTCATTATCGTTGTTTGGCTTTGCAGGAGGCGTGGCGGCCAGGGAATCAGGGCCAGGCTCTGACGCCGGACACCCGCGGTTCAAGGCCTTGCTCTGCCCTGCCTTGCTGGTGGGGCCTCTTACTTCACCTCTCCGAGGTAATCATTGGAGTCCTTTAGCTGCAAAGCTTTGATTTGAAGAATCTGTGGACTTTTGAATACAAAGTGCTTATCACGTAGGAGGCATTTATAAGTCAGTTATGAAAAAAGGACTTACTGAAGTTCCTGGATGTGGCGGGCACTGGCCCAGATGTTGGGGTCCGAGCAGGAAAGAAGCAGGGTCACTGGCCTTCGGGAGCTTGTGTCCCAGATTCTTGTTTATGCTGATTGTTGTTCCCCAGATTCTTGTTTATGCTGATTGTTGTTCTCGGTCGTAGTAACCACAGCACAGTCTGGTCAGTGTCCATAGACTCTGCCTGGCCTCTGTCTAGGAGTTCTAGGACACACGCTCTGAAAATCCGGGGATTTTCCCTGCTCCTGTAGACTCTGCAGATGACTTACTTCCTGTGACATGCTCTTTTTCCATAACTTTAGGAAACTTGACTCAACCTGCCACCCTCATCCCCTCACAAGGGCTGGGGGCTGAAGCCCTGTGGTCCAGTGGCTTGTTTGACGTCCCACCAACCCTGGCTTCCTGACCCGTCAGCCTGGGTCTCTTTGCTTCATTCATCGTTGGGCCATGGGAATCTTCCCTCTCATCCAGCCCCTATTTAAGTCCATTTCCTGCGTGCCAGCCACTGGGCTTGGGTCTGGGGACACGGCAGCGAGCTCAGTCCTGCCCATCGGGAGCTGGCATAGGGTGGCAGGAAACAAACGAGGTGATTTCAGCTCGCTCTGAGCCCCGAGAAGAGAAGCAGTAAGGCAAGGATGTCTAATGGGGGGTGTGTGAGCTACGGTGGAAAGGGTGGTCTCGAAGCCCCTTTGCAGTGACATTCATGCTGAGGCTGAGAAATCAGAAAGAAAGCAGGTTTATGGGAAAAAAGATGTTCTAGGCAGTAGGGTCAGCAAGGGCATGTCACTTCCAGAATGCACCCACTGCCGGTGCAAACAGGATCCAAGGGGAGGTCGTATAAAGAGAACTGGCGTGTTTGAGCATCTTTTCAGAGCAGGCGGTGAGGCTGATTTATACCAGAGGGGATGGCCACGTCCGGCTGGGTGCAGTGAGTGAGCAAATGCATTTTTTTTTTTTAAAGGTTTTATTTATTTATTTGACAGAGAGATAGAGAGCACAAGTAGGCAGAGTGGCAGGCAGAGGGAGAGGGAGAAGCAGGCTCTCCGCTGAGCAGGGAGCCAGACGTGAGGCTTGATCCCAGGACCCCAGGATCATGACCTGAGCGGAAGGCAGCCGCTTAACCAACTGAGCCACCCAGGTGCCCCAAGCAAATGCATTTTAGACTGTGGCTGGAGCTTCAGTATTTGTTTGGAACCAGTAGAATCTGCAAGGCCTTTGGAAGTGGCAGAATCGAGGCAATCCTGGATTCAGAGCAGCCCTGGCAGGCCCTCCTAACAGACAAGGACTTCCTCGCCGGCTCCCCACCTAATGGTGTCAGTGCCCACAGCTACCGTCGGCAAAGTCATTTTCCACTCTTGGATCTGTGATTTAACGCCTGGCTGCGCAGAGAGCTGCAGAGAGCTGAGGTCGGGGAGCTAATTGGGTTGCTTCCTAAGAGGGAGGTTCTTAGAATTGGAATATCTGGGGCTGGGGCAGGGTCGCGATGCAGAGAAACCAGGAGGGCTTGACAGGGGGCTGGGCTGGCCGGAGCCACTGGTAACAGAGCCAAAGTGACAGGGAATACCATGGAGGCTCTGGACTCCCCAGGGACGCCACTGCTCTGGGAAGGGGTCCTGGTTCCTTGGGAGTTTATGTTCTAGACAAAGGCCAGGTGGGCAGCTTGGGTATTTTCTGTCCTGGATTAATCTCTCCTAGCAACAGCCTGGGTGGTGGGGACCTCTTTTCCTTCTCGCCCCCTTAGACCATGACCCTCATCCCCCATCCTATACGTGTACCCTCTATGGTCATCACCAGCTGCTGTTGGGGACAGAGCTGCTGCATAATGGCCATGTGAGGGTACAGCCCGTGGTAAGGCTGAAGGTCACTCAGCCGACTCCTGGCTATATGTTTGTGGGTGGACTCTGTCTGGCCAGGTAATCCTGCCCTTGTTCTAGGTCAGAATTCACTTACTCATCCATTCACTCATCCACCTAATCAGTCTTGCATTTGTTCCTTTGTTTATTTATTCATTATGGAGCCATCGTCCACGTCAGGCTCTGCGTTGGGTGCTAGGGGCACAGTCTCAACACGACAGACTCCCCACTGTCCTAGAGCTTAGAGTCCACGGGGATGAGAAGGAAGCCGACCTGTGCATTGCACACATCCTCATCATCATTATGATGACACTTGTCACTGAAGCTGCATGTCAGTTACTGTTGTGAAATATACCTCCAAAGACAAGCAGTGGGACCTGGCCGGGGGATCTGAATCCATGTGGGATCTCCCTATGTTCCTACGCCCAGGGCAGCTGCTGCCTTCTGGGAGCTCATTGCCGTGAGGTTCCAAGATGACCGCAGGCCGGTTCTGCCCATGGAGTAGGGCCTTCCTTCCAGGTTCAACGGTGTCTTGTGTTTCTACTGTGAGTTTATATCCTGCTTTAAAAAAAATTCACCATCTATTTAAGAATTATACATTTTTTTGCATTTGACTTCCAGTTTTTACTTTAAAGCAGATATAATTAATTTAAAGAATTGGCCATTAATTTTATACATTCACAGTTCCTTTGGGTCCACATAAGGGTAACGTTTCCTGCTTTGTTTTTAATTTTATTTATTTATTTTAAAAATATTTTGTTTGTTTATTTGTCAGAGGGGGAGAGAGACTCACACAAACAGGGGGAGCGGCAGACAGAGGGAGAAGCAGGCTCCCCGCTGAGCAAGGAGCCCCATACAGGACTCGATCCCAGGACCCCGGGATCATGTCCGAAGGCAGACGCTTAACCAACTGAGCCACCCAGGAGTCCTTCCTGCTTTGTTTTTTGTTTTTTATTTATTTATTTATTTTTATTTGCGAGAGAGAGAATGAGAGACAGAGAGCATGAGAGGGAGGAGGGTCAGAGGGAGAAGCAGACTCCCTGCCGAGCAGGGAGCCCGATGTGGGACTCAATCCAGGGACTCCAGGATCATGACCTGAGTCGAAGGCAGTCGCTTAACCAACTAAGCCACCCAGGCGCCCCCTGCTTTGTTTTTTAAATATAAAATAAAAATTTATGTAAACATTTTTTATTACAAAAGAATAAAATCTTTATTGAAGAAAATTACAGAAATAGACACACCCTCCAAAAGGAAATAGAAACCCTGCCTAATTTCACTGTCTAGACCACCATGAACAGTTCTTTTTTCTTTCTTCCCCTATACATTTTTCCTTAAAAAAAAAAAAAATCAGGTCCTACTGTCTTTGTGACTTTTTCACTTAGCATTATATTAGATAATCTATTTTCATTAAGGTCTTATTAATCTTTTTTTTTTTTTTTAAAGATTTTATTTATTTGACAGAGAGGCACAGCGAGAGGGAGGGAACACAAGCAGGGGGAGTGGGAGAGGGAGAAGCAGGCTTCCCGCCGAGCAGGGAGCCCGATGCGGGGCTCGATCCCAGGACCCTGGGGTCATGACCTGAGCCAAAGGCAGACGCTTAACGACTGAGCCACCCAGGCGCCCCAAGGTCTTATTAATCTTTATGAAGGTGTATAGAAGGTGTTTTCCGTGGCCTTAAATTTTTTAACTCACCGTTTTGATGCCAGCAGGGCAACGTTCCTCATGGATGTAGCTCGAGATTCTGTTTTGTGGCTTGTCCTCTCTTAGAGAGCCAGTTAGGTTTTATTCACAACTCAGGCAAGTGATTGAGTTCTGTTTGCCTCTTTGTTTCTTTGTCAAAGGGAAAAACAGCTGCCTCTCCCCGTTGGTGGCCGTTTCCTGGTGCCCGGTGTATGCGGTGACCACAGCTGCTTCGGGGAGCGGGCAAGGAGGGAGGAGGGCTTGGTGGCCAGGAGGAGGGCTTGGTGGCCAGGAGGAGGGCTTGGTGGCCAGGAGCTGGACACTGAGAGTGAAGTCACCTGCCCTGATGGCTGCTGAGCGGAGCTGAACTTGAGCAGCGTAGAAAGGGAAGTTCAGTGTGAGGATGGAGCTCCCGCTCCTCCCCTTGTCCTCACAAACCAGAGGAAGTGCATTTGGTTAAGAATAACCCACATCCGCCACCAGGCATGCTTCCAGCAGCAGTGTGGGGAGATGCTAGGCTGCTCCTTGGGAACTGGTGAAGGGCCTGGCCTTGCAGAGCCCCCCAAACCCGGGGCCACCCACACCTGCCCCGCATGTTGAGGCTCAGAGAGACTGAGCTGTCCAAGTCAGGCAGTAGGTTAGTGGCAGAGCTGGGATTTGAACCCAGGAGTTTGCTACCACATCTTCCATTTTAGGCTCCTCCACCCGCTGGGACGGCACATCTATTACATGCAAGGAGCTGTGGGGGGACAAAGAACTGGCACACGCAGCACGCTAGAGATGCTGCCACGGTCAGGGACCCAGTAGGGGTGTCCACTGGTTCACTGCTTCAGCGTAAGCCGTGCCAGGCCCTGTGCTCAGCTCCCCGGACATAGCTGTGAGCAAGCGGATCGCATTGACTAGCAAGCTGCAGACTGTGGTGGGTGGAGGCTGATGAGCCCAGTGAGGGAAAGAGCGCAGTGTAGATGGCAGAAGGCTCCGGACTGCAGTCCCTGGGAAGAATTGCTGGAGGTGGAGCTTAGGCTTGGGGTACCCTAACAGCGGAGCGGAGTCCCAGCAGCCAGGGGAGGGCCTTGGCATTGAATGCCAGCCAATGGTAGCTGGGTCGGAAGATGCTGCCGATGGACATGCTGTGTGACCTTAGGCAAGTTGCTTGGCCTTACTGAGCCTCCTACCCTGGTTTCAAAAGGGTGCAAGAATGAAATGATAATAAATGGATCCAATGTATCTGCAGCAGCCGTGGTCATCTCCAGCTTCGTGGCCATTGTCTGTTGTGGCCGTGGCAAAAGGGGTTGCAGAATGGACCTGCCACACAAGTAAGAGAGGGACCGAGGCCTGCTCCGCCTGGTTGCCCCTTGCCATGAGGAGGAGTGGAGTCATTTTGGGAATTTGCCCTGAGGTACAAGAGGATTCCATTTGACCTGGTCCCACAGTGCACACTGAGCATTCCAGGAGAGCCTGAATGCCCATCCTTGAGGTAAAGGTGAAAGAAAAGGCTCATGCCCTGAACTGGGGGGCGGGTAGGGAGAAGCTTCTGGAGCCGGGCATTCTTCCCACTGCTCTGGTTATTAAAGCAGCTCGGGGCGTCTGGGTGGATTTGTTAGGGACTGATGTCGGTGGGGCGTCCAGCCCCCCACCTCACGCTCCACAGCACTGCTCTGGTCTATGGGCCTGGGAGGGACAGCTCGGGGTCCAATCCTGCTTCTGTGGCTCACGAACTCGACAGGCTGTGGGTCCCCACTGACCTCTCTGCTCACGTTATCCCGGGGACAGCGGTGGACACATGCCAGTGGGACCATCCTCGTCAGGGCACGGTGAAGCTCAGAGATAACATATGCTTAAAGAACAGAGCTCAGTGTCTGCCCCCATGAGCACTTGGGTTTGCTCACACAAGGAGGATTTCTGCCTCTACCCTGCTGCTCCCTCCCTAGCTCAGTCTGCTCCGCATCCTGACTCTGGCCAGATCTTTGTCCTCCCTGGGTTCCCATGAGGACTTCTGTCGGGGGGGACGGGCGCCAGGGTAAAAGGCAGGGGCAGTGACAACCCTGTGCGGTGGAGTGACTTATGCCTGGAGGCCCCTGTGGTGGCCCCCGCATGCATCCCTTTGGATCCTGGCTCAACTCACCAACAGAGGCGGCTTCCCTGCCTTCCCCGGCCCCAGTCTTCGCTTTTGTCCTGAGGAAGAATCCAAGGCTCTCAGGAATGGAAGAGATTTGATATGATTTGATTTGATTGATGGATTGATTTTAAAGACTTTTATTTGAGAGAGAGAGAAAACAAATGTATGAGCAGGGGAGGGTGGGGAGGAACAGGGAGAGGGAAAAGCAGACTCCCCGCTGAGCAGGGAGCCAGACATGGGGACATGGGGCTCTATCCCAGGACCCTGAGATAACCTGAGCCAAAGGCAGACGCTTAACCAGCTGAGCCACCCAGGCGCCCCAATGGGTGAGATTTTAGAGGGCATCTTACCCAACATCCTCCCAGGCAGGGCTTGGATCTTCTGCCTGCTGCTTGCACACGTGGAAGGACGGGTGCTCACTGTCTTTGGGGGCCCTTTTTTTGTTTGGGGGACAGTGTTGGTGGATGTGTGGGTGGGCACTGGAGCCGAATCTATTTCTTTTGTCCTCTGTCTCTCCCTGTGGACTCTCCCCCAAGCCCCTGGGGTTGCTCCTGAGAGGTGGACTGCCCTCTGGTCCTCCCTCTCTCTGGCCCTTGGCCCTCATCCTGCAGTTCCCGTTCTGGGTTCTTGGGGGGAGCCACAGTGGAGTTGAGAGCTTGCTGTGGCCCCAGGTCCTGGGGTGACTCTTGAGCTTTGACTTTTTTCTTCTGTTAAAGATAACTCGCTTTGGCTTTTACGTTGACTGGAAGGCCTCGATCACTTGGTCTGATTCTCTTTGCTTGTGGCAGGGGATGTTGGTCATGAAGGGTGGCGTTCAGGGAGAGCGGAGGGTGCTTTAAGTCTCTTCTCGAGGCCCATTGTGCTCTGGGTCCTGAGTGTGAGGATTCTGAGTGTGTGAGTGAGAACCAGAAGGCTTTCAGAGACTATCTACGCCCGGGGCTTTTTTGGCCAGAGCCCTCCTTCATCCTTTATATAAGAAAGTCAAAACACAGAAAGGTTGGCATGTGATTTTATGGGCCCTGAATGCCACATACAGGCCTGAACTAAGAGCTTCTATTTGGGTCCTTCCACCTTCATTGTGCAGACAGGGAAACTGAAGTCCAGAGAAGCACCCCCCCACTTCCACTTATTTGTTGGCTGGTAGAGGGGGCCAGGGTGGGAGGAAGCACTAGGGGCCAGGCGAGTGGGGATCGGGAGCAGAGTGGCAGTGGGGGGCTCAGCCAGACGCAGGGCCGGTGGGGTGTGCATACACGGGAGCAGGGTTCATGGGGAGATGAGCGAGGAGGAGGACCCAGAGAGATGGAGGCCCTACAGAGGAGGCTGGGTCAAACATGGAAGCTGGAGAGGGGTGGTAGGAATGTGCTAGAGCTGTGGAACCTGTGAATTCGTGGTGGAACCAAAAGACAGGCTCCTGTACAAGGGTGACGTGATCCTTGGCCAGTAAAGGTGGGCCAGACCCAGGGAGACCAGGTGTTGGATTGCAAAGACCTCAGATGCTACTGTTCAGAATTTTCCAGAGGAGGAACTGAGGCCAGCAAGGGCAGGAGGCCGGGACATGCATGTGAACGAGTAAACTCAGAGTCTGAAAGTGTGGCATGGGTGGCCAGCTTGGTGATTTGAGGTGGCAAGTGAATCCAGTTACTTCATTTTAATAGCTAGGTACTTAAGTGCACATTTGAGAAAATATAGCCAGTGCATATAACATATTGCTAAGGATAAATCTAAGGAGGAAACAAATGGGTGGATTTAAAGACAAACCAGGTAAGAAACAGTAGAGAGGTACCAAGATAAGGTAAGACTCAGGCAGCTGGTGTGGGAACCTAGCTCTCTAGGCCCCACTGCACTAATGACCGACAGATTTGACTCAGGCTGACCCCTGAGCCCTGAGGGTGGGCTCCTCTTAGGGCAGAGGGTACAATCTACGCATTCAGGCCCCTCCTTCCTTTCTGGGTGGGCTGCTTCCCAAGGATGGTGCAGAGAAGGAGGGACTGGGCAGATTGGAGCTACTTAGGGGCTTTCCTCCGGGACCTGAGCTTAGGCCACTTCCAACCCGATGGTGCACAATGGGCTCAGACCAAAGACGTGGGGGCTGGGGTCTAGGCTAGGTTTTCCCTAGCTCTGTGACTGAGAAGATGGGAAGGACAGTGCCGCACCCCCTGCTGATCTGTGCCATATGGTGGCTGGAAGAGCTGCCTAGAGCCTGTCCAGTGATGGGCTCAGGTCGGTCTCCGCTGTCTGGCATGGAGGGCGCATGCTGTGTGCGTGGTGGTCCAGGCACGTGAAGCTGCCACTGGACAGATAGCTTGAGAAAGTGGAGGTGCTCTGCCCTGGGAGGTCCGGTTGGTTCAGGGGGTTAATTAATTAATGAATTAATTTAAAAAAAAAACGCACCTGCACACACAGAGGGAAAGGGAGAAGCAGACTCCCCCCTACCCCTAGCAGGGAGCCCCATGCCCGGCTGGATCCCAGAACCCTGAGATCTTGACCTGAGCCTGAGCCGAAGGCAGAAGCTTAACCAACTAAGCCACCCAGGAGCCCCCAGGTTTTTTTTTTTTTTATTAAAAAAAATATTTATTATTATTATATTTTGTTTTTGGCTTGGAAGGGGTTGGCTGAAAGAAGGAGATCAGCTAGAAAACCTAAATTCATAGGGTTACAGGGTAACCAAGAAGGATGGGCTAAGGTATCTTTCCCAGGTTAACTCCAGAATACCAGACCTGGCAGAAACTTAGTGATCCACTAATCCGTATACTGAAAGGTACCACTTATTAAGCTCTTCCTTAATAAGCCAGGCAATTTGAGTCCAGTTTCCTTCAGACTTGGCTCTAACGCCCCCTCGGAGAGGCCTTGCCAGGCGGTCCCTGTGCACCCCTGAATCAGCCACATTACCCTGCTGGCCTCCTTCACTGCTTCAGGGTGATGTCTGACTCACTTACGCATTCACTGCTTATTATGTCTACCCCCCCGGAAGGGTGGCTTCAGGGGGTGCTGGGGGGGGGCATGAGAAAGCGCGGTGGGGGGCGGTTGCTGAATGGTGGATGCAAGTTACTGATAGCCAGAATGCAGGCGAGGGAGTCTCCCTCCAGGATCTGATAGACGGTAACCAAGTCAAATCTTGATTCAAGAGGTAGGGAGGTATTAAGGGCATGCCCTGAGATAATCCAGAAATTTCTTTTTAAGGCAAAGGAATCCTTTGCACAGAAAGGAGGGAAGAGCTTGCTTTTTCCACCTCTGTTGATTAAATTAAGAGAAGACCTCCTTTGGACTAGGGAAGGCCAGACACGGGAGGCCTCACATCAGCCTGGTCTGTGTTGCTTCCCTTCTGGAAGGCACTGAGGCAGCCCACTGGCATCTTGTTTGATAAATGGTAGACCACAAAGGCTGCTTGCCTGGGGCACTTGGGATTGGAGCTACCAGAGCAGAGGGCAAACCCTTGGGGAAGGAGGGAAGAGGTGCTCTTTCTTACCTGAATTCCTTTCTTTAAGAGATACAGGTTGTGTGGCCTTGGGCATGTCACTGAACCCCTCTGAGCCTTTAGTTCTTTATTTCCAAAAGATTTCCAAAAGTGGCAATAATAATGCCAGCTTCTGAGGATTGTTTTTAGGGTTAAATGAGATTAAGCACCTGGCAGTATCTACCAAGAAATTGCTGGATATATTTAAGGTTGTTATTTTAATTAGGATTTTTTAATGAATGCTTGGAGAAATTTCATGATTACTAATCTGCGTTACATGAGCAGAACCTTACCTCTGAATCATTAGACAAAGTTTGGGCCTTATAATAGACCTTGCCATTGAGAGATCTGCCACCTTGTGGCCATTTACCCAAATTGCAGGTTCAGTTTTTTTTTAATTTAAAAAAGTATTATTATTGCTATTATTATATTTTGTTTTTGTCTTGAAAGGGGTTGGCTGAAAGAAGGAGATCAGGTGGAAAATCTAAATAAGGTTACAGGATAACCAAGAAGGATGGGCTAAGGTATCTTTCCGAGGTTAACTCCAGAATACCAGACCTGGCAGAAACTTAATGATCCATTAATCCCTATACTGAAAGGTACCACTTATTAAGCCCTTCCTTAATAGGCCAGGCAACTTGATTAGCACTTTGCATACATCCTTCGTAGTCCGTTCTACATGGCAAGATCAACATTTTTAGTACCGTTTTTCAAAAGGGGAAACTGAGGCTCAGAGGTAACCGAGTAACTTGCTTGACAGCACATAGCCCATGTATAGCAGAGCTGGTATTTGAACCAGGCAGTCGGATTCCAAAGCCCATGTGTAATCTTAACCTTCTTACTGTCTGTCAACCAAGGCTAGGCCAAATATCTGTCGTGCTCCTGGACCCTACAGAGGTCAGTGGGTTGTGTTCTTGGTTTCTGCCTGCAGCTGACCTCAAGAAACAGTATGTCACCCCAGCACCTGGGTTTATACCCTATAGTCCTACCCATGTGCTTTACAGAATACCCATCATGATTTCACTGGATCCCACTGAAGGCAGATGTGAGATGATAGAATGATCTGTTCGGCTTCCCCCTGCCTCCTCATCAGGTAGCTGGCCTCTTTGAGAAGGGGGATGTTCTCTGAGCGGTTCTGAGAGAGAAGCAGGTTTTCCGCTTGCACTTTCAGAACCTGAGTGTGGAGCCCGCCCACAATCAGCGGGGAGGTGGCAGGAGTGTGAGGAGGAAACAAAACCAGTGTGTTTCTTTCCAAGTCCGTTTGGCTGGTGGTGCAGGCCTGGCAGAGCTGATGTGATGAGGACCGGTCCCCACATTGAGTGGGTGGAGAGCTATCCTGGCAATTCCCTGGCCCCCGGTAAGGATATCCTCCTGGGCCAGGGGAGGAAGTCAGCCCCACACTAGGCAACAACAGGCTTCTTTCTGTAAAGTTGGGCACCTCTGCCTCTTTCCCACGCTGGCTTGGCTAGCAGGGAAGGGTGTGGGCTGGGGTGTAAAGTTCATGGCAGTGGGCTGGGACCTGAGGGGGGTGTTTGTGCAGAGAGGTTCAAAAGCCCAAGGATGCAATCCTGTACCTCCAGCCTTTTCCCCTGCTTCGGGAGATGTGTCTGGGTGAGGCCAGCTGGGAAGATTCCCTGATAATAAAATAATTGTTTAGAAATGATGGTTTATTCAGGGCTCCCAAGGGAAGAGTCTTCTTCCTGCTATTCCCTCTGAGTCCATGGGACACCAGAAAGCCTTGTGGTTGTGTGGAGAGATGGTATGGGGTCTTAGACTTTATCAAAGGGGAGAGTCAGATTTTACAACTTCAGGGGAATCTAGAGCCTTGTTGTCAAGGTAAAACATCTAGAGATCTAGAACTCTCTTAAGTCATGAATTTATGGATAGCCTTTGGTCTGACATTCCTCCCAAAGTGAGAACCCTTCTCTTAGCATCCCTGGAAGATGCTGTACCCACTCATCTGTGCACCTCTGGGGACAGAACATTCATTCCCATGGGGGGGATCCTGTTCCTTTTGGACATCTGACAGCTTAGCAGAGCTGAACTCTGCTCTCTGGAACTTTTCTAGCATTTGTTCACATTCTCCTACATAACAGCTCATACTTCCCCCCCGGGTGGCTAAAAGAAACTACAGGACAGGTGCATTCTCACTGGGACCAGAAGCCCATCGAGGGTGGAGGAATTCACCTTGCCTCTCCTCGGGTCCTTGCCCACAGCTGAGGGACCCCCGGCCCCTTCCTTCTCCCAGGCTTCAGTTTCTGTACTTGCACATCGATGGGGGCCCGTGTTAGCGTTCTATGGCCACTCTTAACAATTTCACACCAACTTAATGGCTTAATGCAGTACACATGTACTGTCTTCGAGTTCTTGGGGTCAGAAGCCAGAAGGGGTCTCACTGGGCTAACTGTTGGCAGGGCTGTGTTCCTTCCCGGAGGCTTGAGGACAGAATTAATTTCCTTGCCTTTTCTGGCTTCTAAAGGCTATCCGAGTTCCTTGGCTTGTGGTCGCATTATTCTTCTTGCATCATCATACCTTCTGTGGCTCTGACCCTCCCCCTCCCTCTTATAAAGACCCTGTGATTACGTCAGACCCACCAGATAATCCAGGATAATCTCCCATCTTAAGATCCTTAGCTTAATTCTATCTGCAAAGCCCCTTTTGCCATGTGAGGTAACCACATTCACAGTTTCCGGGGAAGGGGATGGGGACGTCTTTGGGAGATGTTGCTTGCTGTAAGGATGCACTCCATTCTCTCCGGAGCCCCCTCAGCTCTGCGCCTGCTCAACACTCCCCCTCAGCCTCCTTCCTCCCTCAGGGTTGTGGGAACCCCCCTTCCTTTTGCAGAGTCTGGCTTCCTAATGGGGAGAAATGCTGAGGTCCTGCAGGTGCCTTCTCCACCTGTCAGATTCTATTCAATTTCTTATGACTCAAGTAAAAAAAAAAAAAAGACCACCTTCTTACCCTTCCAGGAGGCCGATTTCTATTGTCTGGTAGCCCCTCGAGGTGCAAAGAAATAGGACATTATCTCTGCTCTCAAAAAAAGCTGTTCATCCACTTAGGAAGAGACGAAGTCCCCCATGCAAAGTCAAGGCCGTGATTTGCTGTGCGACCTCGGCAAGTAACTTACTCTCTCTAAGTCTCAGTTTCTCCGTCTGTTAACTGGGAATAGTAGCACCTTCCTTTTCCCCCAAGGGTTGCGTTAAGATAAACGTCAGAAACTACTATGGAAATATAAGGGTTTATTGGAACGGCATGAGATCCTTGAGTAATATCAAGCAGTCATAAGAACTTAGTATTAAATGTGACACAAGATTATTATAGGGGAAGGTTGGCTATGGTTGAGGTTGATGGGGGCCACTTTGGAAGAGATGAGGACCTTGGGCTTTGAAAGATCATCATCATTGCCCGATTTGTTCTCGATCCATGAAGAAAATAGGATGGCTGGCTTATTGAGGCGAAGGCAAGAGTACAAATGGAGGTCCCCAGCCTACATATCGGGGGGTCTCATGCACACACATGTGTGCCCCCAGCTGTATGTCCAAGCCCCGTCTGCCTTTTTCCCCACAGCCAAGCACTGCTTAGTCACCCCTTAGGCCTAGGAGTGCGTGCCCACCGTGCACGCCGTGCAGTTGTCCTGTGGATGATGGATCCAGGGGAGACACCTCACAGGGCCTGGGAGCAGGCTCAGCACCATTTAGGCAGGGCATTTGGGGTCTGGAGGAGGGCCAAAGCGATGCCCTCTAGGAGGCAAGCCCAGAGCAAGGGCCCTGATTGCCCTGGTCTGAAGAGCTCTTCAGGGGGCAGGGCTGTGGGCCGAGGCGTAAAGGCGGGCACTAGCTGGGGGTGGTCTCGGGCCTGTGAGGTCAGATTTTGAGGGTGGGGAAGAACCGAGACAAAGGCAATAGAGTAACCACTTATTATGTGGCACTGTGTGCTACAGAAATTATAGTAAGAAAAGTGTTTTCTTCTGCCAATTTTGCATAGAAAGACCTAGCAAGCTGTATTTTTTCCTTGTTCTTTCTGTTTGCCTCTCTGGCAGCACGGGCTGGACAGCCCTGTGCTTACTCTACCTTACATTCACTGGTGTGCTGGGAAGTGGGGGACAACCAGCTCCGGGGTGGGCTGGGGAGCCCTGAATGTTAGGATTTGCCAGTTTCCATGATGTAAATTTCCCTCCCGTGGCCAGTTTCATGCTACCGATGCAATACTGCTGAATGATTCTCCAAGCCGGCTCCAGCTTTCATCTGCTTTACATTTCATTTTAATCTTTAGACAATACTGTGGCTAGGTGCCATCATCCCAGATTTGTTGACCGGAAACAGACTCCGAGAGGTGCAGGTTTCCAGCCCAGGCCTGCCAGACTCCGAACCCCTGGGTGCTCTACCGAGCCTTTCCCCCTTTTATGGACTTCATTCCATCCCCCCCATTATTAAACTCCAGCCCTAACCCCCAATAGGACTGTATTTGGGGATAGGGCCTTTATGACGTCATGAGGGTGGGCTCTCTGCTGGACTGGTATCCTGATAAGAACAGGAGATGCCAGGGAGGAGGCTGTGGGCACACACAGCTGTCCATGCACCGAGTCCTCCCCAGAAACCGGCCCTACGGGTGCTGTGGTCTTGGACTTCTGGCTCCCAGACTGTGAGAAAATAAACGTCCGTTTTTTAAGGCCCCCAGTCTGTGGCATTTTGTTAATGGCCGCCCTAGCAAATGAATCCGTTCTAATTGTACGGCCCTTTATAAAGCCCCAGGGCCATAGCCCGGTATCATCCACTGACTTATTCTGCCAGGGTTTTTGCAAGAGACTTGGCCCTGCAAGAGGTGCTGGGGAACCATCTACGCGGCAGGGCTGGGATGGGCAAGCCAGGATGGCTGTCCCCATTATACAGACAGGGAAACTGAGGTCACCCCTCGGGTCTCTTTCCCGGGGAGTGGTGCAGCCTCGGCCAGACGTCAGGCCTTCCCTTTCCCAGCCCACCAAAGTCAGCGGGGGCTAGATCTCGCCCCAAAGGCACAGAGGCTTGCAGGGGCATTTCTCTCCCGCCGTGTACCACAGGGATTCTCAGGGGATTGGACTCAGTGTCAGAGCCCCTGGAGCTTTTAAAAATTCTAACGCTTCTGGTCTGCTGGCCACTCTCTGTGAGTTCAGCCAGGGTGACTGACGGCCAGGTGTGTCTGGAGAATGGGACCAAGAATTGGGGTGGGGGGTGGGGAGGAGGGGAGAAAGCAGGTCCCAAAGGGGCCAAGAGGAGCGCTGGGTGGGCAGCTAGACTATGTGTGGTTCTGCCCCGTGGCCGTGGGTGTGGTCAGGGCGGACATCGTCCAGCGGGAGTCAGGAAGCAAAAGAGAACCAGATCGGGGGCACGCTGGCCCCACGCTGTGATTGGGTGGACATCCCTTCGAGGGGCCGCTCTCATCCGCCCTGGGGTGGGGTTGCCACGTGACCTGCGATACACAGGCACGAGAGCAAGGCTCGAGTGTGTTGGAGCAACTTTGGTGGTGAAGGCCCGTGCTGTGGGCTTGCCGGGCTGGTGGGGATGCTGTGTCGCTCTGAGGGGGTTTGGCGGGCCGTTGCCGGCAAGTGTCAGTGGTGGGTCTGCGTCACGCCGGCTGTTGAGGCTTGTGCTAATGACGTCATGCTGTTTGGTAAACTGGGTCCGGCTGGGGAGGCTGCGTGGTCCTGCCTGGGCTTTTGTTGTGTTTTCAGTCACTGGGTGGTGGGGGCGGCGCACTGCGGTGGGGGGGTGGGCGGGGGGCTCGGCGACCTTGCGAAGAGGTGGTGGCAGCGTCCGTGTTGACAGTCCCGGCACAGAGGCATCTGGTCTTGCAGGCAGAGGTCTGTCTGTGCTGCTCCTTGCAGGCTGGTGTTCCCTGCTGGGCTGTGGCACTTGGCGTTCTGCTTACCAGTGCTGGCTGGGCTGGTGCTTGCTGTCCATAGCTTCTCGGTGTCTGGGGTGACCACACAGACTTTGATGGCGTTGGGGGGCAGAGGCTGCTGTGCCGATGGTTTACGTAGCCAGCTGAGACCTACCTGCCTTTCATTAATATGAACAGCCTCCAGCGGAAACACAGCTGTGCCTCCCAAGCCTGACGCCCCCAGTGTCCCCTGGTATCCTGTCAGAGTCTCTGCCCGCTGTTCTGGGGGGGGGCCGGTGCATGACTGAACCTGGCAGTTGATCTTTCTCAGCCGTTGCTGCCCACCAGAGGGAAGACTGCTCTGGCTCCTTCTCTGGCTCATGGGCAGGGGTGGGGTGAGGCAGCTTCGACTCTCCCCGCCAGGCTGCTCTGCTCCAGCCTGACCCCTCCTGGTCTCCTCCCTAGGAAGGGCAGCTCCCCCTCAGCTTTGTGAGATTCCACTCTGATGAAATGACTGTTGAACTCCTACTCGCTCTTCAAAGCCTAACTCCTCTTCCAGGAAACCTTCCCTGATTGAGTTTCTCTCCCCACCCTCGAGTGATCTCTGCCCGTCTGGGTTTCTGTTGGCCCTTGCTGTTGGGACCAACCACTCAGTCCCAACTCTGCATGTTGCCTCCCCACTGGATTTACTCCTTGCTTAAATAAGCATTTATTGAGTCCCCTGCATCTGCCAGCACTGGGCAAGTGAACAAGATGGCATCCTGCCTTTGTGGAAAGGGATGAGGTAGGGGGATAATAATCAAGTATCCAAATCAGTGTGCCTTATGCGTTGAGTGAGTGCTACGAACTAACAGATGTGGTGGTGGGCGGCTGAACAGCCAGGGAGGTCCACTTAGGTGGCCCAGGCAGGGTGGTTTTTAGCCTAGCTGGAGACAGAGGTAAGGAAGTGAAAGCAGGTGGAGCAGTGGGGATTTGCCTTTTGGGGAGGGAGCTGGCTGTGAACTTCTGAAGGAGGGAGGAGACCTGATTGCCTGGCTTGATGGTGAGTCTCTGGGACTGGGTGACTGTGGACAGGGCCCGGTGTGCCAGGCCCTCCTGCCCCTTCCTGGTGTTTCTCTAGGATGCTGGTGCTCTGTCCCCAGGATCCCATCCAGCCCTGCGTGGGGCCCCCTGGCAGCCTGTAAGCCTAGGTCTGTCAGAAAGGAGGGGTCTGCAGGTGGGCCTCAGGGCCCTAGCCCGAGCTCTGCCTGCTTTGGCTATTTTAGCACTAGTTTGGAGAGCAAATGAGGCCTTTTTCTTGGGTTCCCCTTTCAGCCCTGACCCGATGCCCTTTGTTTAGAGGCCAGGATGATAGGGGCAGCTGAGCCCCAGTGGGAAGTCCAGGGCTTGGCGGTACCTTGTAGCAGCCATGAAGCAGAGAGCCTGGCGAAGCCCCCTGCCTCACTCGGTTGAGAGGGCACCATAGTGTTGCCCTGAGCCCCAGTCTCCCCAGCTACAAAATGGGGCTGAAAATACTCAGGAAAGATTGCTGATGCTATCGTCCCTCTGGGGTCTGGTCCCGTGATGACCTACGTGACCAGAGTTATCAGAGCTGAGCATTACAGGGGGCTGGGGATGATCTCTCAGACTCCCAGCTTTGACACTTACATGTTCATTCGGCTTGCAGGCTGTGTCCCGTAGAAACCAAGCCTTTCAGGTTGCCTGGTGTTCAGGGATACGCTTGACTGAGTGCCTGTCCCACCTATGAGCTGACTGCTGGGCAGGGTCTGAACCTCACCCGTCTCCCCTCTGCCCTGCACTGCTTACTCTCCTTGGCTTGCTCAGAAAATGGCTGCAGTTCTCCAGTAGCCTCTCAAAGGATGAGGTTGCAGGTTTGAGAGCTGAGGACCTTTGGCCCACGGGTTGGGGCCATAGACCCATAGAATGCCTACGTCTCAGAGTCCTCTGGGGAACTGGTTCACAGTGTGGATTTCAGGCCCCCTCCCAGGTATTTGCTTGGTCTGGTATTGGGATTGGCGTATGTGTGTTCACAAGCCTTGTGTGTGGGTTTTCTCGTGTAGCTGCTGGTCCACAGACTGGCGTTGGGAGGCCATGAATCCACATTGAACAGAGAGGAAACTGAGGCCCAGGGTGGGAAGGGGGAACTTGGCCAAGGCCCCAGAGTGGGTGATTGACAGAGCTGAAACCTCAGTCTAAGACTTGAGGACTCCAAATGCAGTGCTCCTCACCGTCCAGCATAGCCTTTTGGGGTGGTTCGTCTGCCTTCGCTCCTGTCAGACTCGGGGCTGTGGCCCAGCTGAGTGACCTGTCCCCCAGGTCAGAGAGCAGGGTGAGCTGTGGCCTGTGTTGGCAGCTGTGGGGTGGGCACTGGCCATGAGACTGTTGACTTGGCTTCCCCTGGACTGGCCTCCCTTTCCTCCTTTGGTGGGGCATGTTTGTGCACAGCGAAGGGTGTGTGAGGGGTGTGTAAGGGTGTGCACGTGGCTCCCTGCATGGAGGCAGCTGAGAATGCACTTCTGTGGGGCAGGTGCAGGGGCCTGGCAGCAAATGGTGGACAGATGGGGTCTCAGGTTCTCACCTCCCTTATCATCCACTGACTCATTCTGTAACTTCAGACAGTTTCCCGGGCCTTCAATTCCTTATCTTCGAAGGGGCTCAATCATCTGTGCCCTGCCCACGGCCTAGGTTGCTTGGAGGATACAGTAGAGTGAGACCTGCAGAGGCTTCCTGGAAGGGAGAAAATCATGTCTGAGATGTCACACAAGGGGAATCTCCCCTTGCAGCGCCCGGGGCAGACAGAACTAATCAATCACCACTCTCTGTCCTCTGAATCCGGACAGATTCCTTTGCCAAAACAGGGCTTTAGGCAGTCTTCCCAATCAACTGGAGCTGGCACTGGAGACAAACATTTTCTAAGAGATCTAGAAAGGGATGCTGAGTTTGCAGCTGGGCCTATCTTGTGTTGAAGGCTTCAGCTAATGATACCTACTTTTCTTCCTGTTCTAGGATGGGAGCCAGGAAGTACTCAGGGCCCTGGGTTTGCTGTGGCTTTCTGGTCTGCGTCTGCCTTTGGACCCCTTTCTTCCCTGCCCCCTTTCCCCTCCCCCATACCTCTCTCCACAGTTGGCACCAAAGGGGTTGTGGTGCTAGGTGCACTAGACGGTCTGTAAGGAGAGTTAGTCAGGTGAGATAGAACTCAGTTAAAATAGAGGCCTCCTTTCTTCCCCTCGCTGACCACCTCCCCTTAGCGGTCTTCCGACACAACCAAGCTGCCTGATGCCAACATTGCCCCCTAGTGGTCAGCAGTGAGAGCACACTGACTGCACCACCTGCTCTCAACCACTCCCTTTCTTCCCTGCCAAGCGGTGACCCCACCACCTCACCTCCATCTTCGTCGCTGGCTTCCTTTTTTGACTCTTCCTATGCTTCTCTAGCTCTGACGGGTATCATAGAAAAGATAGCAGAGCATAGGTGTGAAGGCCATGGAGGGGCGCTGGACGGGGAGCGAGAGGAGCTGACTCTCGCCTCATTCCCCTTGCAAGCTTACTGTGTGGCCACGGCAAATCCTTGCCCCTCTGTGGGCCTTAGTTTCCCCATCTGCACCACAAAAAGGTTTGCTTGTGTTCATTGTTTCCCAAAAGGGGTGTCAAAAGCTTTTTAGGCTAGACAGTTTTTCACTGCACAGGACTGCCCGTGCATTCAGGACATGTGGCATCCCAGGGCCCCAAATCATCGTGCCAACCTGGAATTCCCAAATGCCCGTGGCAGTGGTACCACCCATGCTTGGCCTCCATAGACCAGGGGGTCTTGAGATCATGTCTGCGGTCGATGCTGCAGCCTAGGATGCAGTGAATTCACCCAGGGGCCCTGGGAATGGTCCTCCCAGAGGCCAGACTGGAGAGTCACAGGGAGACTGTGGCTTCAGCATTTGGACCTGCATTCACATCTGCGCTCAGCCACTTACAAGCCCTAAGTCACCAGACAAGTTTGAACAAGACCGTGGTTCTCAGGTGAGGAAATCGCCCAGTAACCTTTGCCCTTTGGCAGCAGATAGGGGGTGAGGTGCTCTGGGCTACCTGTGCTCTGCATGCACGTGAGTGCACTCACCCTCGTAGCTCCTGCCTCGTCCCTTCCCCTGCCTCCTAATCCACCTGCTGCCCTGCCCCTCCATCACAGGAACAACTGTTTCCAGCGTGCCGCACTTTGTAGCTGGCCAAGAGGGAGGCTGTGAATCCCATGTGCAGGTGTAGGACCTGAGGCTCAGAAAGGTGATGTGACTCGTCCTAACAAAGCAGCAAGGTCAGGGCTAGGACTCGGTCTGAATTCACTTTTGTTGTCATTATTGCCAAGGCAGTTTGTGGTTTGTTTTCATCTCCTAGTTATCAAGCATTGAGCATGTGCCCAGGGCTCTAGAGTAATTTTCCCAGTCATTTCAAACACATACATACACACACACACACACACACACACTCTGCCCACTTTACAGATGTGTAAGTCCCAAAATGCATGCCAAGGCCTCCCAGGTGGGCACAGCCAGGATCTGAGGCCACCTCCTCTGTCTCCAGAGCCTCCCCTCTTGCCCCCCATACTCTTCCTACCTCATACCCAAAGCCCCCCCAGCCCCTGGGCCATTGCCAGGCCACACTCACTAGTAAGGCCTGGCCTGAGTCGTGCTGACAGCCTGGAGTGGGAGGGGGCGTGCTGGGCTCTGTGCCCAGGAATGTGTTGGGAAATTCCACCGCCGTCCCACGCTACCCTCCCACACTGGGAGGGAAGAGTTAAGTGGCTGCCTCGTCCCTCATGGATCATGGAGGCCTCTTCACTCCTTTTACAGCCTGGGTCTCCTCAGGAAACTGCCCGTGCCCCCCCACCCCCTCCCCCCATCTTCACTTTTTGCCTTCTTTGGTCCTCTCTCCCCGTGAGGCTGCAGCGCCCCACCCCCTCCCAGAGCTCTAGCTTCCCAAGAGGGGAAGGAGCACTTGGAAGTAGGGATTGAAAACTCTTCTGAGAACACACACGCAGTGTTCAGCTTGCTCACGTGCGTGGACCAGCATCCACGGGCTCTTGGCACTTGCCTTGTGCTTGTAGGGGATGGCGTGAGGGAGGCACCTCCGGGACGGAGCGTGGTGAGGAGGGTCCCGTGTTCCTGGCAAGAAGACTTTGGCCTCTCCCTTACCCCAGCCTACAACTTGGCGGGAGGTGAAGACTCCACCTGGACTTCCAGTGGCCAGAAAGGGCCTCCACTGGCTGACGGCAGCCGGAAGAGGCTCACAGCAGGGCTGCGGGCTCGCTGGGTCAAGGGGATTTTCAAGGCCGTCTCATCGAGCCCACCCACCAGCTGGCGCTTGCGTCTCCTGCCATCCCACCAAGCAGGCTGTGTTTGCACACGCCCAGTCACAGAGCCCTCACTACCTCCAAGGCTGCCTGGGACCATCTTGGGGCAGCTCTGGCTGTCCCGGGGCTTCCTTAGGATAAATGAGCTACAGTCTCGGCTCCCACTCTGGGCCCTGGCTCAGCTTTGTGGGACTTCATGGAATGAAGCTCACCCCGCCTGCTGCAAGTCACAGCCCTTCCCACCCCCTTCCTCCCAGGCTCCCCCACCAGCACATGAGGCCAGACATCCTGGATCTGTAACTGTCTGGCTGTGGCTGGCTAATCTCAGACAAAACCCGGCATTGGTGGCCTCACTTTCCTTGTTTGAAGAAAGGGAAGTGTGACTGTGTGATCGCAGAGCCTCCCCTCCCCCATTTTCCAGGATTCCGTGGAAAACAATTATCCAGAAGGTTCTAGCAACAGCACATAGGGGACATGGCCTGTGTCCAGTGTCTGTGTTTGACAGTGAGTCTACTCGCAGACCAGTCTTTTGGGGACTGGTCCCAACAAGACCTAGTGTTTGAATGTCACAGATTGAAGGGTCTTCGTAGGCCCCTCCTCAGAAGGGTCTTCCCTAGATTTCTGTCGGCTACTAGATAGTTTCGGGTTCCTTCTCACAACGCTGAAGACCCGTGATGATCTGATCATAGCCAGGCTCTGAACTGGGTACTTGGCCGTGAGAGAGGCCTGAGTTTTGAGTCCTGTGGCAGCTGCATCTTGGCTGCACACCACAGACAGATCAGGAAGCCTCTCTGACCTCAGTGGTCCAGTCCCCCCAGCTTTTAGACAGGGGTCAGGGTTGCTCAGATTCCATGGGATGAATGCAAGTACCTGGTGCATCTTAGGTGCCCAGAAACCGGAAAGCAACGGGTGTTCCTGGGAGAGGGGTGTCTGGGAGAGAAGTGGCCTCTTCTGCCCTCAAGGCCAAATTTTGGTACCCCTTTTCCCCAAGTGTCGCTGGATCACCTCAGGCACCACACAACACTCACGCCGTCAGGTCTTATTGAGCATCTGCTGTATACCGGAAGCTGAGGGTACAGTGACGGGAAGACAGGCTCTGGCATTCAGTGCAAGCTCTGTCGAGGCCCAGAAATGAGGAAATGGATCAGGAGACAGCATGGGGGCAGGCGAGCGGTCAGGGCATGCACTGAGCCCCTCTCTGTTGCTGGGACCTGGTTCTTTGGGGCTCTCTGCTGTTTGATAAAGTGTAGCTGGAGCCGTCCCGTTTCGGTTGGCATTTAATATAACACCCTCTGGCTGGCAGCGAAGGAGTGACCGTTTCCCTGTCCCCAAGCTGAAGGGCCGTGTGTCCTGGGTGGGGTGGGGGGGAGGGTATATAGTATGAAGCATAATGAAGGTGCTTCATTATGAAGGTGAGTGCCTGTCTGGGCCTGCTGCGGAGTTTGGGAGTGGGTAGGGGTTGGGGAGCAGAGCCATGTGAGGTTGGAACATTGGCAGCCCAGACACCCAGGAGGGCGAAGCCCCAAGCACGGATTCTCATACGGGGAGGAGCCCTCTGTGGAGAGCCTCGGGAGCCAAGTGTGGCCCGAGGCCTGGGGCCTGCAGGGTTCACATTCTCATCTTGGCCTGTCAACAGTTCTCCGTATGACCCAGGCTCACTTGCCTGACCTTGAATTGGGTGCAGGATTTCAAGTCAAACATTACCCAGGGTTTGGTGGGCAGAGTCCAGGACTGGGAGGAGGATGTGAGGGTTCCGGTCTGGCTCTCTACCATCTTGCCACTAAAGCTGATAGGACCCTGCTCCCTCATCTGTGCATGAGAGGCTTAAACTAGGGGTCTCTAAGCCCCTGCTTGCTCTGACAGCTTGTAATTCTGCTTTGTTCTAGTTTTGCAGGATTTTGGCAGCAGAGAGGTTTTTGGGGAGGGGAGGGTATATAGTATGAAGCATAATGAAGCTCAAAAACTTACTGATAGTTCTGAACATTTGGATATATTAATAGAAGTCTGGGGTCTAGAACTAGGGAGGAAGACGGTTCTGTCAACACAGTGGGCAAACAGATATGCTCTCAGAGAAAGAGGAACAAAAAGCAAGATGACTTTAGACCACGTGTTCTTCCAAATGGTAGGGGCCGTAGCAGTGTGCCACCCAGAGGAAACCAGATTCCAGGGAGGGCATGAGATTTACCTGCAAATACTTGACGTTGGAGAGGGTGGTGCTGGTGAGTGGAGGTTGTGAGGAGAGGTTCCAGCTCAGGCTAAGGAGGAGCTTCCCAAACGTCCGGAACTGCCCCCAGATGGAATGAACTGGCCTGCTGAGGATGGTTGGGTGTTCTCCTGTCATGGGAGATATGACAGTCACCTGGCGGGCTGGCTGTCCTTTGTCCTTCGGAGGACTGGACCGGATGATTCCTGCCGGTTCCGGATGGCTGCCATTCCGTGAGCCAGGTTCAGGTCCGAGCTGGCCGACTCCTGTAGCATGACCCTGGGATAGTCCCTCAGCCTCCGCGTGCCTCAGTTTACTCATGTGACAGGAGAGAGAATACCTGTGTACCCCTCGAGCTCGTAGTCCAGATTAGTTGCGCTGACGGCTGTGGAGTCCCTTGTGTGGGGCCACCACAGATGTGAGCAAGAGACAATTATCATTTTTTTCCCCTCCGCATTGTCGGCTTGCCACCGCACTGCCATTTGGGTGGGGGGCTGGGAAGGAGGAACCCCTCTCTTACAGCTCAAGCTGACTGATCTGTATAGCTGAGTTTTGCCTTTAGGAATCTAGTCTTTGGGGGCGACAGAGTGAAGAATAAACCCTGAAACAAGGATAGAGTAAAAGCTGGTGTGAGTGCTGACATCAGCTCTAGCTGAGACAGACATCACCAATCAGTCACCGCATTCGTCCTACTGATTTTGGATATGGCCTCATAATCCTGACACACATGATGATGGCTAGTACAAACTGTGCACACTTGGCCTGTGAGATAAATTCTATTTGCCACCTCTAAATAAAGGAAAATAATTATTAATGTCGTTTTTGTTCAATGCCAAGCAAGCGACTCAGTAAATGCATTAAGGGGAGTGTATGTGCGGCAGGGGGTAGGGATTGGGACAGCTGTGAGCTAAATTAATTTAGGCTGGGATGGCTTCTTGGTGGAAGTGGTAGTGGGCTAAGTCCAAGAGCGGCGAGGGCGAGAGTAAGAGAAGCAGTAAGGGCATTCCAGGCCATTGGCACAGGGTCAACAGAAACCCGAGTGGTGGTGGGCTGGGGGTCTGTTCACTGATCTGCCACCCTTTCACCTTGTGGCCTTGGGTAAGGCCCTTTCCCTTTGTGTAAGGTATGGAGCGTGTGTTTGTCTAATATCCTTCAAGCTGTTAAGAAGCTCTAAAAAAAAAAGTTTCTGCATCACACACACACACACACACACACACACACACACACACACACCCTCTCCCCAAGCAGTGGGTTCCTAATGAATGCCTTGTTGGTGGCAGCATATTAAAGTGTGATCCAAATGACTCAGAAATCTGGGGGCTGGAAACAGTAAGTACACCAGGATAGTTACTGGGGAAAGAAGTAGAATGTGGGCTGAGTGGGGCTTGGGCTCGACAGATCCCTGGATTTCCAGAGGCTGGAGTATTTTCCCTGAGGTCAATAGCAGGTTTGGGTCCGGAGCAGCTGAGCTGGGTATCTGGGCCTCGGCATCATTTCAAGGCGCCCTTTTCATTCTTGGCCAAGAGAGAGGGGAGGCTGGGTATGGGCAGGGGGGCTGACAGGTTCTCATCTATTTATAGCTGGGATTTGGGGTCATGCGGTCCTGGGTGCTGGGATGGCCTGATGCCTGGCTTTCCCAGCCAGTCACAGGGCGGCTGGCCTCAGGGTCCTGCACATTAGCAGGTGCCCTAATGTGAACCCACAAGGCTGGCCTGGGCTCTGGCCAGATGCTCAACATTCCCTCCTGACTCCCAGCAGGCCTCTGGGGGGCTGCCAAATGCCGGCTGGGATAGAGGTGGGGAGCAGGGCAGAACAGAAGGGAAGAAAGGGCTTGTGTGAAGGCAGCTAGCTGGTGGGGCTGTCTCAGCCAATGGTTCTGAGCTTGCAGGGTTGACAAAAAGTCAGGGTGCTAAGGGCAAAGGTCACAGAACGGGTACTAGAACTCCTGGGTCCCAGTGTGAGTGTGACACTGGAATGAGAGAGAGACCATTGGCCTACTCAGGCCTTCCTCATCCTTAGGACACGTCTTTTCCCTTCCTGCCAACACCCACCACCTCAGAGGCCAATGAGTTAATTTCCACCGAGATGCACAGCCACCAATAGGATTGGGGAACTTGTCTTGACGGATCAGCACATCTGCCCCCATCTTACCCTGTTGGAAACTCAGTTAAGGCCGTGCAGAGTTTTTTTTTTTTTTTTTTTAAAGATTTTATTTATTTATTTGAGAGAGAGAGAATGAGAGACAGAGAGCATGAGAGGGAGGAGGGCCAGAGGGAGAAGCAGACTCCCTGCCAAGCAGGGAGCCCGATGCGGGGCTCGATCCCGGGACTCCAGGATCACGACCTGAGCCGAAGGCAGTCGCTTAACCAGCTGAGCCACCCAGGTGCCCACGTGCAGAGTTTTTCATAAAGAGAGCAGCATGTCAGGGTAAAGAGGATCAGTGACCTAACAATGACTGCCTGGGGCCTGAGAGACAGAAAGCATGGGCTGGAGTCATGACCTAGGGGAACTCAAACAACCTTTTTGGGTCATAGGCTCCTCATCTGTGAAATGGGGGGAACTCGCCAGGATGCTCTAAGGACCAGATAAGAGAGTGTGTGGATCTGCTTTGTAGCATTATACAAACAGGAGTATGGTAGCCGTCATATTCCTGCCTGCCGCCGTGCACACCCATGCACACGCACACTCAGGTGCCGGCCTACCTGGGCAAGGTGGGCGTGAGAGACTCCCTGACTTGCCTGCCTGCACTGCCCCCCTGCTTTTCGGTACCCAAAACTCAGCATGTCCAAAGTGGAGCTCCTTTTACATTTCACTCCTTACCCCTAGCCCTGAACCAGGGAACCCTCCTCAACTTTCCCTTCTTCCTTACTCCCCACAGCCCAGCTCTCACCGAGTCTGTTCACCAGAACATAGATCACAGTAGGTCCAATCCATTTGCTCTTCTTCATTTTCCTTCCTTCTGCCCAGAGGCCACTATGTCACATTGGCCAATGAGACAGCCCCTCATTGGGCCTCCTGCTGCCATTTTGTCCCTATCTCCATGTGGCAGCCGAACACAAATCCATCTTGTCACTGTCCTTCAGAAATCACCCTCCGTGGAGCCCTATGATCTCAGGGCAAAGGCCAACCTTAACACAGTGGTCAGAAGTCTGGTCAGGGTCTGGCCCTGAGGACTTCCCTCTCATCCCTCCTGGTCTCCCCGGACCCTCACTCCAGCAAGCTGAGTTTCTCTCAGTTCCCTCTCCTTGTGTTCTCATCGCCTGGGCCCGGGTCTGGGTGCTCCCCCATCTGACTAGATGGCAGGGACCCCATCTTTTTATCACTGCTGTATCCCCAGATGCATGGCGCAGGTTAGCATTGAAGTAACTGTTCAGGAAAAAGGGAGGTATTTATATTACATACTCTCAGGGCAACAGGGAGTTCTCCATACTGATATCCAGGGTCCGGAGGTCTGGAGAGAAGCCTCGCCCAGGGCAACAGGAAGCCTGGGCCCCACGTGGGCCTCTTCCTCTGAGGCCTCAGTCTCCCATCTGTACAATAAAGGATTGGACCAGATCCCCTCATCTAAGGGCCCTTTTAGTTCTTCTTTTTTTTTTTTTAAGATTTGTATTTATTTGCCAGAGGGATAGCACAAGTAGGCAGAGCGACAGGCAGAGGGAGAGGGAGAAGCAGGCTTCCCACTGAGCAGGGAGCCCGATGTAGGGCTCGATCCCAGGACCCTGGGATCATGACCTGAGCCGAAGGCAGCCGCTTAACCGACAGAGCCACCCAGGCGCCCCTAAGGGCCCTTTTAGTTCTAATGGTAGGACAGAAACAAGTCAGAGGCTGGTGTCATGGACGTTGCAGCCAGACAGACCCAGGTTCAAATCTTGACTTTGATCACTTGTTGGCCCCGTGATCTTAGGCCTCTCTGAACCTTGGTTTCTTCTTCTCTAAAGGGGCTGGAGATAGTCATTTCTGCTGTCTCAGATGTCAGTGACTGACACTTAGTATTCACACGGTAAGTGGGGGCCCCTTCCTTTTTAGTTTACAAGCCAACAGTGAAACGTCACAGTTCAAACGACTCATTAAGAAAAATTCTTTTCTCCCCCTGATATCTTGTAATGCTGGGTATTTGTAGAGAGGCTGCTGGGCTCCTGGGCTCCTGGTCTTGCCCTCTACTCTGCCTTTCCTGAGATCCCAGCCCCTCTGTTCTGTACACAGGGCAAAGACTTTTTGGTTTCCTGGTGGTGCCATGTGGGTAGTCCAGGTGTGTCTGTGGAGGTTATTGTTGTGACTCTTAGGAGCTGGGGCCACCCCAACCCAGGCGGGCACTAAATGAGGGCCAGAGAGCAGAATCATTCGCTAACCCTCTGCCCGCATCTATGAGGTTAGCTGCCAAGAGTCTGGGCCAGGCTTGGCTCAGAGTGAAGGCGAGCTGAGGGAGGGCTGAACCTGACCCCCATTCCTTTTTTTTTTTTTTTTTAAAGATTTTATTTATTTATGGGCGCCTGGGTGGCTCAGTTGGTTAAGCGACTGCCTTCGGCTCAGGTCATGATCCTGGAGTCCCTGGATCAAGTCCCGCATCGGGCTCCCTGCTCGGCAGGGAGCCTGCTTCTCCCTCTGACCCTCCCCCCTCTCATGTGCTCTCTGTCTCTCTCATTCTCTCTGTCTCAAATAAATAAATAAAATCTTTAAAAAAAAAAGATTTTATTTATTTATTAGAGAGAGAACACAAGTGGGGATGAGGGGCAGAGGGAGAGGGAGAAGCAGGCTCCCCGCTGAGCAGGGAGCCCGACTCAGGGCTTGATCCCAGGACTTCGGGATCACAACCTGAGCTGGAGGCAGACAGTTTACCGACTGAGCCACCCACGTGCCCCTGTGACACCCATCCTTAATGGGAAGATGCCCCAGGGGCAGGAGCCAAGACGCAGACAGAGGCAGGTATCCGTGCAGATGCTTCGCAGACACCCTGTCACAGGGGTGGCCTTATGTTCAACCACAGCTGCTTGCCTGCTGTGGACTGCAGGAACTGGACATGGAGGCAGTCGGGGAGGAAGGTCTTAGGTAGGTAGTAGAAAAGGTGAAGGAGAATTCAGAGGGTTGGAATGGAGACCATCAAACAGCAGTGAATGTCAGCAAAATGAATATAAAGGCACGAATGAGCAAATGAATGAATAAGAGTATTATCTCCCTGCCTTTAGAAGCAGAATCCTCTGCCAGTCCTCAGAAAAACAGCCTTAACCCCCTTGGCTCAAGCCTTAACAGTTTTATTAGGTGCCTAGAGTAGAGCAAAAATCAGAAGGAAGCCATAAGGTTAAGCTCAGTGATTCTCAGACTTTTTACATCCTGTCCAACATGCATGTTGGAGAGCCCAGGCTTGCTCCCCATGCATGCTCCCCATACTGAGTATTTAACTATCAGGATTGTTTTGGTTATAGGTGACAGACCGCTGACTCATAAAGTCACCCTCTAATGAAGGAATTTATTTGGTCCCGTAAGTGAAAATGTGGGGTTCAGATTCAGCTGGATCTAGGAACTCCATCTCTCAACTCTACTTTCTTTTTGTGGGGCATACCGCTTTCATATAGGTTCTTCTCCGTGGGAAGAATGGTTCCAAGGCTTCTCATGGATCAGCTGAGCAACCACCATAGGAGAAGAGCATTTCTTTTCCAGTAGTGTCAGCTCCTTGTGGTACTGACCCTGGTTGTCTGGACTAGGGGCACATGTTTAGCTCTGAGCCGATTATGGTGGCTGAGAAACAAGGGCCTTGGATTGCCCAGGACTAAGGCATGGCGTTTGTGGAGCAAGACTGTGGATGTGGGTTCAGCATTACTGACTATGAGACCTAGAGTGGGAAGGTATTGTTCTCCAGAGAGATGGTAGAGGGATGAAAACTCCTTGTGCCCAATGAAAGGCTCCTCTTTTTTTTTTTTTTTTTTAAGATTTTATTTATTTATTTGAGACAGAGAGAATATACATGAGAGGGGGGAGGGTCAGAGGCAGAAGCAGGCTCCCTGCCCAGCAGGGAGCCCGATGCGGGACTCGATCCCAGGACTCCAGGATCATGACCTGAGCTGAAGGCAGTCGCGTAACCAACTGAGCCACCCAGGCGCCCTGAAAGGCTCCTCTTTATATTAAAAACCAAATCGTCCTCCAGATTGGGATTTTTAAATGTGATAGTAACTAATTATCTACCACACCTTTCCCTGGTGCCCTTTGCCACACTGAGACCCGCCGATGTGGAATGCTAAGAGCATCTGCTTCCCCCACAAGTTGGCATGACTGCCAGTCACAAAGGCAAGGCTGTGGGGTCAACTCTAAGCAAGACGTCCGTGTTGAGTAGTTTCTTGGATGTGGGGAAAGATGGATGCTGCTGTGACCCCATTCTACCCACGGGGACACTATAATCTATGACGAGGATCTGCAGGGAGGTTGACATGTAGTCATGTGATGGCTGTGGGCACCCCTGTCTCCCAATCATAACTAGGTCTGGAAATAACGCAAGTTTGGATAGAAGATTCTGTCTATACAATGGAAGGGTTGGGTTTGATTATCTACCATCTGTGATCAATTGGTAATGACTGTCAAGAGTGCTGTGTTGGCGAGTCTGAAGCTTTGCTCTGGCTCAGCAGGAAGGAAGTCTGTGATTGATTAGCACTGTCTGCCACGGGCAAAGGTGTTGAAGTGGTGTTCGTCGTAGGAGCCATTGCTGTACTTTTTTTTTTTTTTTTTTAAGCGCTCTCATTTTAGACTTGAATCAACAGAACAAATGAGGGCAACATCAGGGCTCAAAGGAGAAACAAATGTAAATGTGGACCTGCCTGGGAATTGATTGGAGAATTCGGAGACCTATACTCCGTGTGGCTGTGTGTCCTCGTGGAAGTCACTTTCCCTGTTGATGTTCACTCTTCTCATCTGCAGATGAGACGAACAGTCCAGTCCTGTGAACCAAGCAGGATTGTTATGAGGATCAGATGAAGTGATAAATGTGAAATCATTCCATCTTACTTAGAATTATAACAGCAAGTGTTAAGTGACACTTTTTATGTTCTAGGCACTCTTCTAGGAGCTTTGCTTTCTCCGCGTTTCATTCTCAAAACAACCCTGTGAGGTAGTTGCTATTGTTAATCCTCATTTTAAAGAAGACAACACTTAGGCTCAGCTCAGACAGCAGGCTTCAAACCCCGGCAGCCTGGTTCTGGCAGCACTGTGCTGAATCCCTGCGTTACGGTGCTTCTCACTGTAAACTGTAAGGTGATGCAAAAAGAAAGAAGCAGCTCCTCTCATTCCTTTCTTGCCCAGGAAATAGCTCACTAACCCACTCCCTCGTTAACACCCATGGAGGTGAAATTGGCCTGCTCTGGTCTGTTTCAGGGCTTGATGACACTTTTCCAGGACCTCATAGGTAGTAAGGAAGGGAAAGCAGTCTAAACCTAGGGATCAGCTGCTGATCCCCAGTCAAACCGCCTGGGTTTACCTCCCGGTTCTAGCACTCCCTAGCTGGGTGACCTCGGGCAAGTTACCTAACCGCTCTGAGCCTTGGCTTTCTGCAGCATCATCTAGAATGCAGCCCTGGACAGCTCTGAGCAGATTCTCCCCTCCTAGATGGAAGCTACCACCCTCCAGCCTCAGCCCCTAGACATGGGGCTCGCTAACCCCTCTGGAGTATGCCTGTGCTCTCACTGGCTCTCCTACAGCACACAGCTGCCGCACCCCTGGTCCGCGCTGCGGTAGCCCCAAACCAGCCGAATCCAGAGTGAGCTAGTCTGCAGCCTGCACTTCCTGGCGACCTTTGAGGCTTAAACAATTATAATAAAAGGAGCACCATCAGAAGTGATTCTGATACTAGGGTGAGGCATCTGAGAGTGTATAAGTGCCCTTGTTCTTGGACCAGATGAAATACACAAAGAAATAATTGACAACGCTCATTGATGATATGCTTTCCCGTCATTCAGTCTGGGTACGTTCCCTTCTGTTGGCAGTGGGACTCAGCAACCCCACTGTGAAATGGGACCTGGCAGTCAAGGGGGAATGTGTGAAATGTGTAGATTCCTAGGCTGGGGGAGGATTCCAGACAGTGGACAGTAGTGGTTGCTTCATCACTCAGGGGCTTGTTTAAAATGTACCTTCCTGGGTTGCCCCAGAGATGGATTCAGGGCCTTTGGGTAGGGCCCAGGAAATTGCGTTTTTACCAGTTTCCCCAGGAGATTCTGCAGCAGCTGGTTAGTGAACCCAACCTTGGAAATACTGAATCTCTTCTTAAGAATATCCTTTGATTCTCTTAGGTTTCTCCTAGGCTCTCCTCTCTGAGCTGTCCCACCTCCAACTCTCGGGGCAGTCGGAAGACCTTGCCAGGTGCCCAGAGCTCCTGCTTTAAGAGTTTCTAGAGATGAGCCTCTGCTTGTGTGTGAGCTCCTCATCTCTGGAGGTGTGCAAGGAGCTCCCGAGCGTGCTTGCTCCGGATTGGGGCAGAGCCTCCCTTGGCGCTGTGATCCTGTGATTTCGTTGCCCGGAGAGGATTGTCTTCTATAGCAGGAGCCCATTTGCCGAATGGGGGGCGATGAGAGTGTCAGAGCAGTTGTCTGCCCGAGGGTTCCTTTTCTCCCCTCTGCAGACAGGACCTTACCTACAGGCTCGCTGAGTGGAGGAGACAAGCTGAGCTGCTCTGACGGGACTGGCGGCAAGTGGCTCCCTTGCCCTTTCCACAGGCTTCTCCAGATGGTGGTCCTGAGGGCCTAGGTCCCAGCGCTCGTGGTTTTTCTGTGTAAACGTAAAAGGAGACATCTATAAGGGTTTCATTCAACAAAGGTGGATGAAGGAGCACCTGCAGGTGCAGGTGCAGGTGCAACCCCAGGGCTGCATTCTAGATGATGCTGCAGAAAGTGTGCAGGGGACCCTAGGACACACCCCATAATTCCCATGGGGAAGTGATGCTAAAGCCATAGAGGGCTATAAGCAGAGCAGAGGGCATTCCCAGGCCAAACGTGGAAGGGCAGTGCCCTGGAGACGTGGCGCAGGGAACAAAGTGGCCTAGTGGGGGAGGTGGGAACAGGGCGGAGTGGTGGAAGGTGGGACGCCATGTACAGAGGTGCGGAGGTGGGACCATTCAGGGTGTTTGGAAAAAGGGGTGGGGAGGGGCAGGGCAGGAGGTCGTAAAACGGGCACGCAGCAAGTAGGCCCTGCATGGAGAGTCCTTTGGGGAGCCAGCAGGGCTCTTCCAGGTCTCCTGAGGGAGACTTCCGAATCCTTCAGGGAAGAGGGGAGGCAGAAGTCTTCCTCCTTGGGGCCTCTTTAAGATGTGTGGACTCCCCCGGGATCGAGTCCCGCATTGGGCTCCCTGCTTGGCAGGGAGTCTGCTTCTCCCTCTGACCCTCCCGACCCTCCCCCCCTCATGTGCTCTCTCTCTCAGTCTCTCTCTCTCTCAAATAAATAAATAAAATCTTTAAAAACAAAAAACAAAAAGATGTGTGGACTCCCTGACTCGTCACAGCAGCTCCCCAGAGGTGGGAGGGATCAAAGGGCAAGACACTCTCCTGAAACGAATTCTTTCCACTTTGGGGATGGTACTTGGATTCTAAGTGTCATTTCAGGAATATGATTTTATGGAGACCCTGGCACTAGGAAGCTGGGCTCTCCTCCTGGCTGGCTGCATTGCTTCTGCCTCTCTGTTACAACCTTCTGAGCCTTGAGTGTCCCCAGCTGCAAAGTGGGATGATAGTGGTTTCCACCTTGAGGATTGTGGTGAAGTCTGAAGAAGAGAACGCAGGCTGGACACATAGGCATGGATTCATTAAAGCCATCTGCATTCTTGGGTGTCGGAGTCCCCTGTGCCTCTGTATGAATCCCAGCACAGAGGAAGTCACCGCCTTCATTACAGCATTCTTCCTTGTATGGGAAAAAATGTAACTTCCACCCATTGGTATCTGGGATCTGCCCTTGGGGCCCCACGAAAGAAGTTGGTGTGTCTTTTCCTCAAACACCTTCAGAGATGTGCAGTGACAGTGGCCACAGCCTTGGGACCAGACATCCTCATCTACTGAATCCAGTCCAGGGCACCGTGGAGCCAGGTTACTGAGTTTGGTGCTGGGTGTGCCCTCCATGCCGCCGGGTTGCGGGTCTGGTGACTCCCTCGCAAGCATCCTGTGGCAAGAGCTGTTGCCGCCTGCTCTTTTCCCTGTGCCTTCCTGAGAACTGGGCAGCTCTTCTTCGGCAAGGGAGTGGTTTCTGCCTGCCAGGGGGGGCCCCTGACTCATAGGAGCCGTTTTCCTGTGAGAAGGGCGAAGTGGTTATATCACAGCTCCCAGGGGAAAGACAGAAGGAAGTTTGGTTCATCAGAGCATCCTCTGTCTTCCAAAAATCCCAGTGTGCTATTAATAATAGTCTAAGTGGACCCCTGTTTAAGAGAATGCTCTTGCGCTGCCTCATTTGGCGTCCGTGCCACACATTTGTGGGGAGAACCGGTCACACCCTGGTTTACTCATGCCTCAGACACATCTCATCCAGCAGCCTCTGCCCTCGGGAATCTCGTGCAGAGCCTGTGGAAGCCAAAACTGTTAAGACAGAGGCCAGGCTCCCCAAACGATTCTCCTTCAGAACCCACTTGTTCAGGCCTTACTGTCATCATTTTTAAGGATTTTATTTATTTATTAGAGAGAGAGCACGAGCATGGGGCGGGGAGGGGGAGCAGCAGGAGAGGGAGAAGAAGGCTCCCCGCTGAGTAGGACCCCGGGACCACGACCTGAGCCGAGGGCAGATGCTTAACTGACTGAGCCACCCAGGCGCCCCTCGTTCTGATTTTATTTTTTATTTATTTTTTTAAAGATTTTATTTATTTATTTGAGAGAGAGAGAATGAGAGAGAGAGAA
>NW_023270971.1:5569473-5696670 GCF_011800145.1 Mirounga leonina
AGGGGATAGGGTCAGAGGACGAAGCAGACTCCCCGCCGAGCAGGAAGCCCGATGCGGGACTCGATCCAGGGACTCCAGGATCATGACCTGAGCCGAAGGCAGTCGCTTAACCGACTGAGCCACCCAGGCGCCCCTCGTTCTGATTTTAGATACAGCCTTCAGCTTGGAGATTGGGTTGACGGGTCCGCTGCAGATTAGAAATGGTACCTAAGCAGAGACGAGTGGAACTTGGTGAAGACAGCAGGCTCACAGCGGGGAGACGGGGAAGCCAAGGCTCCTGCTGCCCATAGGAGCTGATGGTGGAGGGCAGAGATGGGCCGCCCTGAAGGCCCAGAGGCCCGAGGAGAGGGGCTGCACGGTGTCAAAGGGCCGCCTTGAGCAGGCAGTGGTGAAGATGATGGTTCCAGGGGTCAGCAAACTAAGGCCCTGAGGGCCAAGTCCACTCAGCTCTGTTTTTGTAAATAAAGTTTTATTGGAACCCAGCCCCACCTCTGTGGCTGCTTCTACCCCCCAGCCTCAGAGCTGAGCAGTTGACTTTGGAGCCATTAAAGGCTTGAAAGTCTCAAATACTTAGGATCTGGCCTTTTACGGAAAACGCTTGCCAACCTCTGATGATTTGAGCTGTGAAGGAAGGGTTGAAATGCAGCCTCTGTTAGAGCAAGACCAGGAGGTGTGAAGTTCCTTGGAAAAGGCCTTCCAGACAGACTGGCTGATGGTGGTGTCATTCATGCGTTGGTGCTTTAATGAATGGAAAAGAGCCATATTGATGGTTCAGATCATCTGGATTTCACAGACTTACCAAACCTTAAGACTAAGACGGATGTTAGACGGTGTCTAGTTTGTCTGTTTCATAGCCCTATGGGGAAACTGAGGCCCGGGGAGGCAAGGGACTTGCTTAGGAGCACGTAGTCGCAGCTCTCGGTCTCAAATGGAGCCCAGAGCACTTGGTGCTGATTTGCTGTTTTGCGGCACATGCGTGTGCAGGCATTGCACAAGCAAAAATCTCTGAACTGCAAAATGGCAGAGATGTGTTTGCCTCTAAAGGGCAGTTGCTTATTTTGTCTCTTCTGTGTCCGTTGCCTGAGCATTTGGAGAAGCGGGGCAGGGATTCCTGCTTTGCCCTATATAAGGAGCCTGTTGTCCCGGCCAGGCCCATCCCATGGCAACAGGGCTAAAATGGAAACAGGGAGCTCTGTTTAAGGCAAAGCCCCTGCACTACAGCTGCCTCCCGCCTGCCACGGATGGAGCATTGTCTGCGGGCACCTGCCCTTCCTGCTGGAACCAGATTGGAAGGCAGGCACTGGGGGCCGCAGTCCTGAAATGGGTCCTTTGTGGGGTCGGTACCCCCAGCTGTGTGCCACCTGTGTCCAGGGCCATGGGGAGTTCCCCAGAGGCCGCTCGATGCAGGCTGAGGGTCAGTCAGAGACTTTCCCCTCTCTGAGCCTCAATTTCCCCCTGTAGAAAAGAGGAGGTTCAGAGGCAGTTCTGTCCAAGGATTCTTTTCAGTCTGTTGTTCTGTAACTCCCGTGGAGAGGCTCTGAAACCAAAAGGGCTTTGTTCTTATTCTAGCAGAGAGGTGAGATAGCATGGCTTAGGGGTTCAGGTTTCTGGGTTCCCATCCCAGCTCAATGACTTGCTTAGCTGGGTGTCTCCAAGGGAAGTCAGCAAACCTCTCTGGGCCTCCACTCTTCTCATCTGTAAAATGGGGATAAGAAGGGAACCTCCCCCATGAGGTACCTGCAGCTCTTGTTTGGTTAAGGCATAGGAGGGGGTTGGACTAATGGCTGTCAAGGTCTTTTCCTACCTGGGGTTCTGTGGTTCTAATTCCAGCTTTCCAGCCTCACAGGCAGGTGTCCCCACTTTCCCATTGTTGACTAGGGAGTTTCCAAGCAGAGGACACTCCACAGCTCTGGAAACCTGATCGGGAGATTAGAGGCCCGGAAAAGGCAGTTGAGGAGAAAGGAGCTGTGGGGAGTTTCCAGGGCACGCAGGCAAATGTGAGTCCAGGTGTGAGTGCCACGTCCTGCCAGCCAGCTCCCCCGGGCGGAGTGGTTCAGGAGGGGCACGGCTTCTGAGTGGGAGGAGGTCGCAGCATCATGAGGCCTGGGATACCATCCCTTCAGCCCCACCCCTCTGCATTTTTCTGCACAATCATCCTTCCCTTGTCTTCTGTTTGGGGATGATTTTTAGAAGGGATACAGGAGAAGGAAGAAGTCTTTTTTTTTTTTTTTTTTTTTGAGCAGTATAACACAGTGATTGAGAACCTGGCTTCAGAGTTGGACGGCCCTCAGCCAGCTAGGGAACCTCACTGGGCCTCCTCAGCTTCCTCCTGGAAAATAGAAATAATAGCAGCTGTGAGGATTAAATGACAGAATGTGTGTCAGCTCAGCCCATTTTCCTGCACAAAATAAGCTCAATTAGTAAAATCTGAAGAGTGCCTACTGTGCGCCAAGATATAGTGGGAAACGAGCCAGACTAGTTTCTAGCAATCGGGAACTTCCATTGTAGTGAGGGTGGACAGACAACAAACACATGAAAAGATCGGACAAGATCATTTCAGACAGTGATGTGGATCATGAGGGAAAGAAGACAGAGCCATGTTATGGACAGTGTGCCAAAGTGGGGGAAGAGTACTTTATAGAGTGAGTGGTCAGAGAAGGCTTCTTTGATGAGGTGACATCTGGTCTCAGCGTCAGGAAGGAGCCAGCCGTGCAAAAATGGCTTGTGCAAAGGCCCTGGGGCAGTGACCAACTTTTGAGTTCTAAGGTACAGAAGAATGCCAAGATGTGGGGGGCATGGTGAGTGAGTCAGAAAGCGGCCAGAGAGGATGCTGGCAACGTAGGCGAGGGCCTTATCAGCCATGGGTGTTTGAATTCCATCCTAAGTGCAATAGGAGAGTCTTTGGAGAGTTTTGAGTAGGGAATGGGGCAACATAGTCTGATTTACATTTCCTGAAGATGATTTTGGTTACTATGGGAGACACCAATTTGGGATGGGATGGGTAAGTATGGAAGTGGGAGACCTGCTAGGCCGCCCTGTATGAGTCTAGGTAAGAGATGTTGGTAGCATGGGCTAGTATAGTGACAGCAGAGGTGGAGAGAGAGTGGACAGGACTGGCGGCCTATGGATTGAGTGTGAGGAAGAGAGAGGTGTGCCAAGTGTTGCTCCTGAGCGGTTGGGTGAGGGTTTTTGCCACTTCCTGACATGAAGACTTGAAGGAGAAACTGGCTTGGGTGGAAATAGAACTCCATTTGAACATGAAGTTCAGGTGCCAATAGTTTGAGGTGCCAATAAACCAACCAAGGGGAGATGTCAAGGGACAAGATTTGAAAGGGCTCCTTTGCCAGAGTAGCCGAGGACACAGCTAATGTAGGAAAGGAACCACTTTGTTTTGAGCTGAGATAGCCCAAGTGCACATCTAGCTGGGGCTTAACCCTCTTCCAGCCCTAAGCTTCTGGATTAGCTTTAAGGACCTCCCGTACTCACTTGATAGCCCTTGCATGACCCACATCCCTCCCCTGGGCCCTTCATGGACTCAGGGCTGCTCCAGCCACTCCCCGAAAGGACTCCTGACTCCTCTCCTGACGGCATGCGCCTGGAGCCTTGGGCCCTGTTGTATGTGGGGGCGGAGCCCGAGACAGCTTGAGCCAGCCAGGCACTGTGTGAAATGTTTTATAACTGAGCTTCTTAACCTTCATGTCCACCAACCCCAGGGGTTAGAATTTGGGGCGGGGGGGGGGGTCTGTGAATTTGGGTAGGAAAAAAAATTATCTCTAACCTCTAAGTGAATTTTTTTTTTTTGCTAACCTCTAAATGAAATTTAGAATTTCCATTCATTATGAACATAGATGACAAACTGTGAAAATATTAGTGGGACCTGTGATTTTTATCACCAGTGGAAATCACGGATACTTACATATCACATTACAGTTATTTCAGTTATCTGGAAATATTTATGCTCATTGCAGTTTGAAATTATGGGTAATTATAGGAGCACCTGGGCGGCTCAGTCAGTTGAGTGTCTGACTCTTGATTTCAGCTCGAGTCATGCTCTCAGGGTTGTGGGATTGAGTCCTGGCATCAAGCTCCACGCTGGGTATGGAGCCTGCTTGGGATTCTCTCTTTCCTTCTACCCTTCCCGCCTCCCTCTCTTGAAAAAAAAAAAAGAGAGAGAGAAAGGGAGAAATTACAGGTAATTATTATACTTGCCACTAGAGCTTATGATTTAGCATTGTAATAAGGAAGCATGTTCTATTACCGTAACACAGATTTATTCTTCTTAATATTTTATAAATGTGTTTTGATATTATTGCTTTCCTTTATAATGCTGTTTTACTTTATGCATTTTTTTGTTTTTATTTTTTATTTTATTTTTTTTTAAAGATTTTATTTATTTATTTATTTGAGAGAGAGAGAGAGAATGAGAGACAGAGAGCACGAGAGGGAAGAGGGTCGGAGGGAGAAGCAGACTCCCTGCCGAGCAGGGAGCCCGATGCGGGACTCGATCCCGGGACTCCAGGATCATGACCTGAGCCGAAGGCAGTCGCTTAACCAACTGAGCCACCCAGGCGCCCTATTTTTATTTTTTTTAAAGATTTATTTATTTGACATACAGAAAGAGAGAGAGAGCAGGAACACAAGCAGGGGGGGAGTGGGAGAGGGAGAAGCAGGCTTCCCGCTGAGCAGGGAGCCCAATGTGGGGCTCGATCCCAGGACCCTGGAATCATGACCCGAGCTGAAGGCAGTCACTTAATGACTGAGCCACCCAGGCGCCCCAACTTTATGCATTTTTAAAACATTGTACTTACTTTATGCATCCATAAACATTCTGAGAAGTTTATAGGCCTCACCAGATTGCCAGTGGGACCTGATGACTCAAAAGAGATTGACTCCTGCTTTACAAGCATGATCTTATTATTCTCATTTTATAGATAAAGAAGCTAGTCTCAGAGAGGGTGAGTATCTTGGGCAGGGTCACACAGCTGGTTGAGTGAGTGAGCTGAAATGAAAGCAGACCTTTCTGATTCCAAAGTCAGTGTTCTTCACAGACCCGTTGCTGCCTCCAAAGTAGTCCTGTCAGTTCAATTGATGACTGATTTAAACAGATTCCACAGCACAAAAACCATTCGTATTTTATCTGAAAAGATTAATACAGCTTTTGCATTCCAGTACATAGTATACCTTTGGGTTTTAGGAATAGAAGAAAGTTTTCCTTGCCAGTGAAATGATTTAGCTTTCCATTGTGCCAGATCTTGGAGGGTGGGGGCGGGGGAGGGGGTGGAGGTCCGAGAAGAGGCCCACGCCTGTCCTGTGCATTTAACTATTTCTCAGCCCACCACTGCATCCCCGGTGGGTGTGTGTTCAGAGACAGAGGCATTGTGGCCCCAGCTCAGTAGACTTTCATGCTGCATGTGGGGAGCCGCCTAGCTCACTGAACAAAGGAGAAAAGTGAGGCCTTGGGCCATCGGGTGGCCTGCTTGTAGTCACAGAGCTCCAGCTAATGGAGTTTGAGTTCCCACTTTTCCCCTCACTGCAACCTTGGTCCAGTTTCAGTATCACTAACTTAGCTGTGTGATCTCAAGCACCTTACTTACCTAGGACTCCGTTTCCTCATCTGTAAAATGGGCTGGCCAGTGTGTCTGTCTGCCTTTACTTGGCTGTTGGACAGTATCAATGAGATGTCCAAAAGTGTGTTCTCAGAGGTCCTCAGGCAGGGGCTGGGTACGGAGGAGGGCAGGGCCCCCCTTGCTGCCGAAGAGGCAAGATGGGATCGTCGCCAAGGCCGGGAGCTACGTCTGACGTATGGGTCCAGTCTCAGCTAGTGCCCAGGGCTTCCTAGGTGAGCAGTCAGAACTGGTTGACAGGGGACAGACTCCCTGCCTCTCATCTTTGTCTCTCTGTCCCTTCCTCAGAGCCCCGGCACCAGACGTGGTGGCTTTATTTCACGCACCTCTATATTTAATAAGTAGGACCATGACGAGATTTGGTGACCTCAGGGCCCAAATGGACCGTCTGCTGGCATAAGCGGTGCTTGAGTCATTTCCCAGGGATGAGCTCTGGGCAGGTTTCCAGGAGCTGAATTTACCCTCCCCGATTCTCTGCTTTCCTCTTCGCCTCCCTGCCCCCAAGTTCCATTTTTGAGTTTCCAACTTCATTGGCTTTGGGACGCCATGGACCAAGATAGAAAATGAAATAGTTATTCATTCCCTGAGGCTCTCCATCCCCCTGCCTCAGCAGAGGCTCCGGCTCAGTGTGGGGGAGACTGTGGAGGCCCAAGACACTGACTCAGGCCCTGGGGCTCCTGCCTGGCTGGGGGCTCCCTATCTGGATGCACTGGAGGACAGAGGCTCAGTGACCTGTGTACCTGAGAGATGCAGGCAGAATATGGTAGGGATTGAGAGGAGGGACAAGCTGGGACGATCAGGGCAGGCTTCACAGGGGAGGAGGCATATGACTTGGACCTTGGAGGATGGGTTGCAGCATATATATGACCAAAGGAAAATAAAACCTTAAAAGAGTAAAGAAGGACTTAAAACAGAAAGTAAATATTCTTTGACCTTCCCCTGTCCCCAACCAACTCCTTTTTCCCATTTCTAATATTTTTCTAATATTTTCTTCTCTTAATATTTTCTTGTGTCCTTCTAGTGACAGTCTATGAATATGTGAACTATGCATCTATTTTTCTATCCATCCATCATTTTTTATTAAAAGCACAGACAGGATCATAAAATGTTAACTTCCCCTTTTCACGTGGCAAGCCGTCTTGGCCACCTTCTCACGGCAGCGCACGCGGGGGCAGGTTGCTTGAACTGGTCGTGTGGTCCTTGCAGGTGGCTGGGAGGGCACGGCAAGATGAGAAAACTCACAGTGTATGCGAGGAGCTTTGGTGAGGGCCCGCGGGGAAGCAGTATTGCCAAGTGGCTGGGAACCGAGCCTGACCTTTGCATTTGGAAGGTGTGGGGTTGAATCCCAGTTCTGGCACTTTCCAGCTGTGTGGCCCCCGGCAAGTTTCTTCACCTCTCTGAGTTTCAATGTCCCCATCTTTCGAATGGCGCTAATAACGTTTCCCTTGGGGGGGGGTTAGGGACTTGGAGTGAAAGCACTTACCACTTGCAAAGGCACCTGGCAAACGAGCAGTCGCCCGTTTTTGTGGATCGTGCTGTCGTGTATCATATGGGGCAGGGGCAGCCGAACCCTGACAGGTAGCGCTAGGTGCACGTGGGGGGTTTCTGAGCGACATTTGAAGAGAGGAGGGCCAACAGATCTATCTGAAGCTTAAAATAGCCTGGAAGTGCAAGAACAACAATAAATAAATGGGTTCCGGATGCTTTTAAATCTTGGCATTTCCTGATCTCAGCTCCGCTGGTCCAGACAGCTTCATCAGCGTTTACTGCCGAGGCCGGCGGCGCACGCCTCCCCTGGCCGTGTCCCAAAGCTGCTTTCAAGAAAATCAGATCTAGAAGCGTTTGGATCTCTGGCACTGGGCCAGCGGGTCATGGATACAGGTTGAAGATCAGGCAGCATTGGGGTTTGTTCCGTGTGTGTGGAAAGTTAAGGCCGAGGGAGTGAGGGGGTGAGGGGGTGAGGCAGTTGCCCAACAATGGGGTTATTCATTCACCACCCAAGTGTTGATTAAGCACTTACTATGTGCCAGGTGCCAGGGATAGAACAGTGAGCATTAATCAGATGCCCATTCAAAAAAATGTTCAATTACTAACTGTGATAAGTCCTCAGGGACCTCCAGAAGGCTGCGAGAGGGCGCAGTAGGGCTCCTCAGGTGGTCTTCGGGGCTCAAGGAAAGTTTCCCCTGGGAAGTAAAGAGTGAAGGACAGATGAGAGAGAGAACTGGGCACAGTAGGTCTATGGGTGGGGACGACGTTGCAGGCAGAGAGAACAGCACACGCAGAGACCCTGTGTGGGAAAAGACCCTGGCAAGTGCTAGTGTGGAAAGAAGGCCAGTAGGGCCAAAAGTGGAGGTAGGGGTAGGTTAATACTGGGACAGGTAAGCGGGAGCCAGATCACACGGGGGGCCTTCCAGGCCTCAGGAAGGATTTGGGTCTTTATCTGGGAGGAATCGGGGGCAGGCTGGGTATTAAAACAGGGCACAGGGGGATCAGATTTGCATCTTGACAAGATGGCTCTGGTGGCTCGTGTCCAGAAGCTTGGAGGGGTCTAGAGTGGCTGCCATTCAGGTGTGAGCTGATGGCAGTGTGGACTGGGTCAGTGAAGGGTTAACCCAGTGACCAGGTGGTGAGGAAGCTCCAGCAGCCCAGAGAGGCTGCAGCTGCGCCAGCAATTGCTTCAGGACTCTTGTGTAATAGTCTCACTCGTGGTCGTTTTTTGAGTACTTACTCTGCACCAAACGCTCCACAAAGCCCTTCTCCTTAAACTCTCTAAAGAATATCATCTTCTGTTTTCCTGAGATTTAACCAAGGGGGTTAAATCACTCCGCTAAGATCACAGAGCTCAGCCCCGCGCTGTCCAGCACGGTCCCTGGATCAGTGTCCTCCAGTCAAGTGTGACCCTTCTCAGGGCTTGGCCCGAGCCCCTGGCTTCTGTCTGGTTGCTCCAGTGACCATGGGCGTCCTGTCCACCCTGGCCACAGGGCCAGTGCAGAGCCTCCTGGGAAGGCACTGTCACATGTTGGCCTGAGGGGACACCGTGTGTAGCCCTTGGTCCTCTGTCCCCCCCAGCCCAGCGGCTTCGGGCTGTGCCCTGGTGCAGCACGTGAGCTGAAACGGCCGTGTCTCTGGGCTTCACATGTCGCCTGCCTCCTGGGGATTCAGATGGTCTCTGCTGCTTGTTTTTTGTTTGCTTCTTCTGCTTCTTTATTTCCTCTTCTGTCTTCCTTTCCCTCTGCTCCCACCCTGTCCCCATCTGTTGCTGCCCCGTGGGGGTCTTTTCTTCGCCTCGCAGATGTGCAAGCAGGACTCAGAATGGAAGGAGAGGCCTTCCAGGAAGGAACAGAACCAGCAGTTTGGGCCTGTTATCTGCAGGGCACCGGGCAGGCACCATCTTACGTAACCCTCACAGCCGTCCCTCGAGGGGTGCACGTCATTATCTGTCCTCTACACAGGGATGCTGGGGCTCAAAGGATTGAGGTGCTGAACCCAAGATCACATGCAACAACGTCATTTAAAAACGTTGGCATCCCAAACTTGAATGTGCCTATGAATCATCTGGGGATCTTGTTTAAATGCACATTCTGATTCAGGAGGTCTGGAATTCAGCATGACAGTCTGCAGAATTTAGTAAGCTCCAGATGAAGCCGATGCTACCGGTCCATGGATCACACTTTGAATAGCATAGCGAGGAGCTAGCAGATCTTGCACATGCCCTCCTGTGACGCCCATGTAGACACATGCCACCACGAGCTCCATCCCTCAGTGGCCACCACTGATTGTGCCATCTTTCCCCCTTGTTAGCAGCTGCTGAGGGGTCATCTGAGGCTTTCGCATCATGCCCAGCACATCACGGGCTGAGCCTGCACATCCCAAAGCCTCAGGTGACCGACCATGGTCTCCAGTGCTGGCCAGTGTTGGAATATAGGGAAACTGAGGCTCAGAGAAGTAAAAGTCCCTCTGCTTGCTGCTCTGCCTACTTGTGCTCGCTCTCTCTGTCAGATACATAAATAAAATCTTAAGATTTGATTTATTTGAGAGAGAGAGAAAGCATGAGCAGGGGGAGGGGGAGGGAGAAGCAGGCTTCCTTCCGAGCAGGGAGCCTGACGCGGGGCTCGATCCCAGGACCCTGGGATCATGACCTGAGCTGAAGGCAGATGCCCAACCGACCGAGCCACCCAGGCACCCCTCTCTTTAGCTTTCTGTGTGACTTTGGGCAAATTATTTCCTCTCTCTGAATTTTAGCTTCCCCCAACGGAAAAATGGTTTACCCTTTGTCTTGTGAGGAACAGATGGGAGAAGGTCTAGTATACAGCATAGAGGATTCTTAGGAGCCCTAAGACCTCCAATCTGAGTAGGGTGAAGGACACCTCACGTGGCGGAAAGGCAGGCTCAGATGACACTGACATGCGGGGATGGCGGGAACTCCGCTCCCCACTTCCTGCCTATGTCCCATCAGGCTTCGGTGATAATTGAGCACTGTCAGATGGTTTCCCATTCATAGTTTGGGTGCGTGCTCCTCCACCTTTAGTGCTTACTAAACAAGCCCTGCTCTGGCCGGGAAGCCGGTGACAGTACCACCTCATGGGACACAGGAGAAGAAGGGAATGGAAATGGGGGATTTGTCCGGATGCAAATCTGTTTTATGTTCCCAGTCAACACACTTCTGCGTAAGGCAGGTCCACCTGTGGCTGGGAGGAGCCAGCGCCTCAGCCATAGGGGACACGAGGGAGAGGGGGTCTGCTAAGGAGGCCTTCTTGGCCTTCCTTCTTGTCTGGCCCTTGCTGACCACATGACCGGGGAGGGCCTGCTGAGGCCAAAGAGAATCCGTTTCCCACCAGCTTTATCTGGGAGCCCGTGGGTCTGGGTTTCTCATCATCTGACCCACTGGAAAAGGAAAGGCAGGAGTTTCCATAAGGGAATAAATGGGTGTGGAAGGAAACCACCCCCTCCCCACCCCCAGGAAAGGCAGGGGGTGAGTGTGAGGGAGACTTTGCAGAGATCACAATGATGTGAAGCAGAGATGCCAAAACTGCCCTGGGAAATGGGGCCTCTGTCCCGACCCCCCGTCTGCCTCACCCAACCCACAGAGGTTTAATGAGTCCCCACTCTGTGCCAGACACTGTTCCCCACACCGGGATTTGACAAGAGGCCAAGCCCAGTCCCTTACCCTGGTACAGTGTACATTCTGGAGGGGAGACAGACAGTCCCTGGGTTTGTGCCGTGGGTAACATTCACTGTGACCAGGTGAGTCGGGTGTTGGGAAAGGCCTCTCTTGCTGAGACTGAATGCTGGTAACGTGGCCAGGGACCTGGGGAGGTGTCTCAGGTGGGAAGCCCAAGCCCAGAGGGTTTTGTTGCAGGGAGAAGGCGGCCACTGTGTCTGCCGCGTGGGGAGGGTGGGAAAGTCCCAACACATGGTCGGGGAGGGGGCAGGCCAGGCCGCACTAGGCCTTATAGCCTAGTGAGGACTTTGAGTGTTTGGCTTTTAAATAGGAGAGTGAGTGACTAACCCTTAGTCTCAGCTCTGCCCCCCTGCTCCCCTGTCCCCCTTGCCCTCTCGGGTGGGGCCTTGGCTCCCTCCTCTGTTGGTCTACACCAGCAGCTTGCAGCCTGGGCTTCCCGAACCCAGAAAGAATCTCCAAGGTACTAGCAGGGCTTTGAGAACATTTTCCCCTCCCCATTATTTCGAAGTCTAGTAGATAAACTTGCACAGAGCAAGGGAAAGAACTCCCCCACCACCCACAGGGTTACTGACAGCTGTGGTCAACCTGGGCCGGGGCAGGAGGATGTAACAGCAGAGGGCTTGGTAGCTGGGTTTGGATTCACATTCTGCTTAGCATAAAGTCCTGTTACCTCCCTGAGCCTTACTTTTCCATCTGCAGATTGGGGGAGTGCCCCCTTTGCTGGGCTCTCACGTGCCCCCCAGGTGCTCTGAGTGGTGGATACCACCTACTTGGGGACTGGCTTGTTCGGCTGAGGATTCAAATTAACCTCCGAAAGCCCTTCCGTGGCCCATGAAATAGTGCGTGTGAATCTGTATGAGTCTGTATGAGTGAATGGGTATGGGGAAATCTGGAATTCATGTGCAAAGTATAATGTCACCGTGTTTCTAATATGTAAGAAAGAAATAGAAATTTGGCTTTTGGTATATTTGTGTTTTGCCAAGCTCATAATGTTGAGTTCACTTCGGTTCAATTGGAGTATGCTGGGTTGCCACGGTATGGTTTTTAGTTAATAAAAATGGGAAAAACTAATTAATTAACTCCCTCCTCATCTCTCCCACTTCAAAGCCCAGGGCCCTGGTGGGCTGTGGGAGAGATGATGCAGGGGGTTCCCCAGGGAGCCCAGCGTGGGAACCACGGGGCCAGATGGGCTGGGAGGCCCCTCCTGGCTCCCACGCTGTGCAGCAGCCCCAGCAGGGGGGCAGTTGCGGCTTGAGCGGCTGAGCGCTGCTGAGTCATCTCGCCCTCAGCGGGTCCTGTGTGCTGCCTGGCGAGCTGAGGCTGGTGTGCCGGTGGCTGAGCCCTGGCCTGGGCTCTTGGGGAGCTGGCTTCCGCCAGGCTGGGGGGTGGGGATCCTCAGCTGCCCACCACCCCTCCACCCACCCAGGCGTCCAGTCCCTGCTGGGACCCCCCAGGAGCCAGCCACGTTAGCGCTGCCCTTCCTGGTGGGAGTGCTGCCCTGAGGCTCGCGGGCACGGGGGCCGAGCTGCAGTCGGCGCTGGGCAGCACCGGTCTGGAGATGTGAGCTGGCACCTTGCTGGCCTGTTGAGCGTGACATTTCCTCAAATGCCACAGAGGGGCTGCCTGACCTTCACTCCCCAGCCAGGACCCCCTTTCTGCCTCCTTCTGGATTATTTATAACGGTGCTAACAGGCAAAAGGGCTTCTCAGCCGAGCCCTGGCCCAGCTCTCTGAGTGTCTCCTGGCAGCCGGGGTAAGAGACACATAAATAGAACCAAAGAACACGGACACTGAGGACCCCAGAGAATGCCTCCAGACGGAGTGTGCGGGCTCCTTTTTTTTTTAGGTCTCTGGGACTTTTTAATATTTATTTTTATTTTGTTGTGGTAAAATAATACATAACATAAAATTGAGCATTTTTTTAAGGGTCCAGTTCAGGGCCATTCAGCACATTCACAATGTCATACAAATATCACTACCATCTGTTTCCAGAACTTTTCTGTCATCCCAAAGCCAGGTGCTCTTTCATGGCTGGTACGTGCTAGACCACCCCCCCTCCCCCCCGAGGAAATTCACATTTTGAGGAAACCCCACAAAATGTGATGAGGAAGGACAGTGCCAGCCAGTTCAGGATTGCTGTAACTTGATTAGAATGACGGCAGTCGCCCCTTTCCGCAGCATGGAGTGGGCACGTTTCTCAGGGTGAGCTGAAACCCTCTGCCTTTCTTCCCATTCAGGAAAGGGATCAGGACGGGAGGGGATGTCCTGGTTGCAGGGAGAACGGTGAATCTGCTCTTAATCTCTTTCTCTCCTTTTTTTTTTTTAAGATTTATTTATTTATTTTATTTATTATTTTTTTTAAAAGATTTTTTTGTTTATTTATTTCACAGAGACAGCGAGAGAGGGAACACAAGCAGGGGGAGTGGGAGAGGGAGAAGCAGGCTTCCCGCTGAGCAGGGAGCCCAATGCGGGGCTCGAACCCTGAGCCGAAGGCAGATGCTTAAGGACTGAGCCACCCAGGCGCCCCTATTTATTTATTTATTTTAGAGACCGTGCACACGCATGCGTGCACGTGGTTGGGGGGGCAGAGGGAGAGGGAGAGTCCCAAGCAGACTGTGCAACCAGCATGGAGCCTGAGGTGGGGCTCCATCTTACAGCCCTGAGGTCATGACCTGAGCTAAAATCAAGAGTCCAGCGCTTAACCGGTTGCGCCACCTGGGTGCCCTTAATCTCCTTCTCTTCTTTTTAAAATTTTATTATTTATTTATTTATTTATTTATTTATTTATGCATGCATGCATGCATGCATGCATGCATGCACTAGCAGGGCAGAGGGGCAGGCAGAGGGAGAAGCAGGCTCCCCACTGAGCAGGGAGCCTGATAGGGGGACTCCACCCCAGGACGCTGGGATCATGACCTGAGCCCCAGGCAGACACTTAACCGACTGAGCCACCCAGGTGCCCCATCTCTTTCTCTTCTTAAGCAAATCTATTCATTTAGCAAACTTCACTCCTTTCCTTATAAATAGGACACGTGTGTTGCAGCTCACCTCCGTACTGAATGCTGCTTCCTGCTCGGTTGGACCATTCACTACCTTTGATAAAAGTTTAACAACAGTTCCTCACATGCAGACAGCACTTCAGAGTTTTCCCAAACATGTTTCCATCTAAAACACCACACTGGACAGGCCTGGGATAATTCCACAGCCACCAGAGGGTACGGGTCCCTTTGTAGAGATGAGAAACGGAGGCCAGAGCGACGTGATCTTGGTCGTGATTGATCTCCCTTTAGTCATCTGCACATACTGTCTCATCCAGGCTGGCGTTAGGGTGAGGCAAAGGAGACACGTGGCTCAGGCACAAAATTGATGGAGATGCCAAAAAAAGTCAGTAATTAAGAGAAATCATATTTTATTTTGTTTTATTTTTTTTTCATATTTTCTGAAAGCTTTTTTTTTTTTTTTAAGATTTTATTTATTTATTTGAGAGCGAGAATGAGACAGAGAGCATGAGAGGGGAGGGTCAGAGGGAGAAGCAGACTCCCCACCGAGCAGGGAGCCCGATGCGGGACTCGATCCCGGGACTCCAGGATCATGACCTGAGCCGAAGGCAGTCGCTTAACCAGCTGAGCCACCCAGGCGCCCCAAGAGAAATCATATTTTAATGCAACGTTTAAAAAGAATGAGTTGGCACCTAAATATCCATGCAGAACAAACACCAAATCTTTATTTAAAGGCAGGAACAGGAGGAGTACCATACAGAGTCACATAGGTACCTGAGCAAAAGGAAAAATCAATGCTACTGGCCTGTCTTTTATTTAGAATTTGGTATTTTGCTCATCATGGGGTTTTTGCATTAATTTTGATTTTTTTCAGAGTGTTGCATTAGATATGATCTATCTTGATTACAGAGGGGTTTTTTTTGGTGCCCAAGGGGGGTGCCTCCCTCCCCTCATCCTAACCCTGGCTCTGATTCCATCTTCCGATTTCTGTGTACTAGTGTGACGGGGACCCACCTCCCGGGTCCCCAGGCCGCGGGTTGCCATATGCTAAAGCCTTTCTACCACTCCTGAGAGTGGCATTTGCTCTCTGAGTCTATTTTTGTGCTTGCCCTTCAGCGACTGATAAAATGTTGCTCTGGGTCGAGCTGATGTGTTGAAATGGTGAGTGTTCATGTCAGGTGGTTTGTGTGATCCGATATCTTCATTCTTGACCTCGAAAAGGGGCCTGGAACCAGGAAAGAAAAGGAGCTTTTGGCAGTTTTGCCCCCACAGAGTTGGACAAAACTGGAAATCATGATCTGGTCACGGAGGCTACTGGGCATTTTGGCCTCGTCTTGGGGCTATATAGGAAAAAAATATCCCCGTTGCCTTCTTCTTACTTTCAGGCCCAGTTTACCAGGCACAGCCACATTGATTTCATTTGGTTTACTGAGCACCTACTCTGTGCTGAGTACCCGCTCGGTACTGGGGAAACAGCAGGGACCAAGACAGACATGGGCCCCGCTCGCAGGGAGCGACGAGTCGGGACAGGCGACAGCGCAGAGGCGGATGCGTGAAAACTGGGGACGAGCTCTGGAGAGGGCTGGTGGTGGCAACTTCATAACAGCGTCTGTGTACTTAGTGCCTTGAAACTGTACACTTAAAAATGGCGGAAGTGGTAAATTTTATGTTCTGTATATTTTACCACAAGTTTTTTACAATTCTGAAAAAAAGGAGGGGGGAGGCTCTCGGAGCAGAAAGTGCTACTTGAGGACATGGCAGCAGGGTGACGTTCCGATAAGAGGGCGACGGGGCAGCCGCTGTGGGATGCAGTGGTCAGGACGGCCCAGCTGGGAGAGGCGCTTCATCTGCCGTGGGAACGGTAAGAAGCCACCAGCCACCAGCCGTGTGAAGATGCAAAGGAGAGGAGGCAGGCCGGGCGGAGGGAGCGGCCGCCCAGAGGCCCCAGGCTGGAAACTCAAGCCCTACAACCGTTCCATGGGGGAGGCTGGTCTCGGGAGATGCCAAGAGGCCAGGTGACGCCCTGTTAAGTAGCAAGTGACTAGCCAGAGCCAGTTCTTCTCTGCAGATCTTAACAACACCTACCTGCACATGCTGTGCGGTTGACCGAGCACTTTTCCTGCCACCCTCCCTTGGATTCAAGAGCCCTTGAACTCAAGTGCATAAGATGGACTGCAATTGCAGACAGGCACAATGCGCGGATCACACTGTCCCCAAAACACCTTCGCTCGCTCCCTTGCTCACTCAAGTGGCAGAGTATATACTTCAGCCTTTTCCTGTTTTAAAATCAAAAATGCAGTGCACACCACCTTCCTGGGCCCTGGGGGCAGCCTGTGCCTTCTGAAAGGCAGCCCTGACAGGTGCCAGCAGGGACGCAGTGGGGCCTGGGCGTAGCTGCCGAGGGAGGGGCACCTGGGCCCTGGCCGGGCCGTCCAAGAGCTGCTCCACCCCAGGTGACCTCGCTGGGCACAGCTCCAAGAGACTTTGCAGATCTCTGTTGGATAAGGGGCCGCTTGGAGACAACAGGGAGGGAGAAAGGAGATGTAAAGGAGTAAGATAACACCCACCCCAGGAGACTTTCTGCCTCAGTTTCCTTAGCTGCAAAGTAAGAGATGAGTCTCTACAAGTCTCTGCGGAGTCTTCCAGCGCCCAGCACCCCCGGTTCGGTGCTGTGTTTGTAGTCCGTCGTAAGGATTGATTTCCTGTGCCTTGCAAACCATGTACAATCATCTTATCTGAGGAGAGTGGGAACAGTAGCTGGGGGTGGCAGGGCGTTGTGGGGACGGGAGAGGGGAGTTCTTGGAAGAAGTCAGTGAAAGTATACAAAATTATGAAACATAATAACGAAGCCACGTGACATGCACAGTATTTCCAGTCTTTTGCTCTAGGGCTGTTTGTGGTGCCAGCGCCGAAATCCCAGCTCATCTCCTGCATAGGCCACACCCACAGCACCAGGGCGCCTGTTTCCAGATCGGGGATTCATTCCGTGGGATCAAGCATTTATAGTAACACACGGGTTTGGGAAGAAGCACAGCTGACCCCCAGTAAACACGCAACCCAGCCGGCGGGTACCCTAGAGAGTCCTCTCTGCGGCTCTGGGGCTCTGTGGGCGTCCGTGAACACTTGTCACAGGAGGAGATGGACAACGTTGGCTAACGTGCCTGGCGGGTTAGGAGAGCTCCATCCTTTTTTTTTTTTTTTTTAAAGATTTTATTTATTTATTTGAGACAGAGAGAATGAGAGAGAGAGCACGTGAGAGGGGGGAGGGTCAGAGGCAGAAGCAGGCTCCCCGCCGAGCAGGGAGCCCGATGTGGGACTCGATCCAGGGACTCCAGGATCATGACCTGAGCCGAAGGCAGTCGCCTAACCAACTGAGCCACCCAGGCGCCCCAGGAGAGCTCCATCCTATTGCCCTGCCTACCGAAGGTCGCTGGTAACTGGTCAACCTTCCTGGTGAGCTGGGTCCGGCCTGGTCTTGTAGCCCAGTTTGGAGTCCTGGAACCCGTTTTGCTCTCCGGGCTGGAGAATGCACTCTCACCAGACCTTATGTCTTTCTGTGGGTCACCTTTACACGAAGCCCTGAGCGGGCAGCTTGAGGGGTGGGTTGAGGAGCTTAGCCTTGAGTGTTTTGGTGGGAGAGCCTTTCAATGGCCTGGTTTATCTAAGCTCTGGGTGTTTATTCTTTTAGGCTGGGCTCAGAACCCCTCAATTTTCCGGGGCACCTGGTGGCTCAGTCATTGAAGCGTCTGCCTTTGACTCAGGTCGATCTCAGGGTCCTGGGATCGAGCCCCATGTTGGGCTCCCAGTGCTTGACGGGGAGCCTGCTTCTCCCTCTCTGCTGTTTCCCCTGCTTGTGCTTTCTGGCTCTCTCTCTCTCTCTCTCTGTCAAATAAATAAATAAATAAAATCTTTAAAAATTTTTTTTCTACTTATTCTTTCTGTAGCTTCACTTTGTGTCTGTGGCTCCTGAGTCTTATTTCAGAGGATGGTGTAAGTACTTCTGTGTGGACTAAGATCAGTTACTCTTCTTAGTGTTCTCCTAGAAGACTCTTTAGGAGTTTTGTACTAATTTGGAAGACAGTGGGAAGATTAGATTTTTTTTTTTTTTAATGTAAGAGAGATGAATTAGTCATAGCTTTTTCACTGATAGGTGACAGAAACTCCACCTGGCATGTAATCTGGAAAAGGAACTTTTTCACTCATATAACTGCAGAGTAAAGAGAGTAGACTGGCTTCAGGCACAGCTGGATCCAAGTGTTTAAATTACTTTATCGGGACTCTCATTTCAATTAAATTTAGCCGGCTGAGTCCCTTTGTTTAAATGCTCTAGCAAAGTCTTGGTGTTCACTCTGATCCACCCCTGAACCAGGTGAAGTACTTACTTGTTGTGGTCACTGGATGAAACATTTTAATTAGCCAGACTGTGCTTACCTGGACCGTCTGGGTGGCATGGAGGGGCAGCTTCCCCAAGAAATACCAGTAGGCTGCCACCATTAAGAAGGGGAATGGGTGGGAGGCCAGCCAGATAACAGAGGTGGGAGGAGAAGAAAACATCTGTTTAATGAAATGGCTTTGCAGGGACTTCATGAACATCTACCTTACTTCCTTCTTAGGAGGCAAATATGGGTCCAGAGTCATCGGTCTAGACCAGGCCAGTTCTAATTGACTAGTAGTGGTTACTAAGACTCCATGTTGAGCAGGCTTGGGGCTCAGCAGGAAGTATAGTGGTATTCAGTTAGTGGTATCCGCCATGGTTAGGAAGGTGGGGAGGGTGACCCCACTGCCAGGTACCTGCCACCCTAGCAGTTCCCATGGCTGGTCTGGGCATTCCTGAAGGGAAGACTTGGCTCAGACCATCAATACAGCTTCTTGTCGGTGGAGGAGGCTCTGAGCGACAGTAGCATGCCACCCTAACTCCCATCCTGTACTAGAGTCTCCAAGATGGTGGTCAAGAGGTCTGTCAGGCCCGGCTGGGGGCTCTGTTCCACGCCATCCCAGGCAGGTCTGGAGAGAGCCAGTGTAGTCTGGCTGTCAGGGCAAGGTTATTTCTCCCACAAAAACCATGAGCGATGATAAAACTGGGATCAGGGGGCTGGTGGAGGTTGAAGGAACACAGGGTTGGAAGAGCCAGTAGGTTTAGGACTGAGGGGATGAGTCAGAAGACAAGGTCAAACATTGACCTCCTGAGAGCCCCCGTTTTTCCATCAGTCAAGTGGGGATGCTGACCATTGACCACTTCCTGCATCTTGGGAAGGTACCAATGAGACCATAGCTCTGAATGTCACTTGAAAGTCAACTGTAGGGGCTTATCTGTGACCACCACTCATGGGGTGTCTGATGTATGCTAAGCTCCCAACCAGTAATGTTGCTTTATCTTTGTACGAACCCTAGGACGCAGGATTATTTTTATTATTCCTGTTTCATCAATAGAAGCTGAGGCGGCCAGGGGCGCCTGGGTGGCTCAGTTGGTTAAGCGACTGCCTTCGGCTCAGGTCATGATCCTGGAGTCCCTGGATCGAGTCCCGCATCGTTTCTCCCTCTGACCCTCCCCCCTTTCATGCTCTCTCTCTCTATCTTATTCTCTCTCTCAAATAAATAAATAAAATCTTTAAAAAAAAAACAGCTGAGGCAGCCAAAGTTATGTCCTGACCTGAGAGAGTTAGTGTTAAGCGGCAAAGCCAGGGCCCAGACCTTTGTCTAGGCCTCTTTCCATTTCATGACAGTCCTTCCACACTCCACCTTTGTATCCCCCTCGGGAAATTCATTCATTCATTCATTTATTAGTTAAGTGCCAAGTTCTACCTAGATATTTCCTGAAAGCCTATGTGGATTTCAGAAACTAGATTAGTACAGAATTGTACAGAATGCTTGAGCAAGAGGGGTCCACAGGTCTATCTCTTGGATGTTCTCTTTCCTAGAGAGGCAGTGAGAACTGAGAGGGCAGGTGACATAGTGAAGTGCGCACATGGTGAAAGACTCATGGTGAGTGTGGATGGGCCCAGAACCCAAGTTCTGTCACTGCAGGCTGCCTTCGTCCCCCTCCTGCTTCCTTCCGCTCAGTAACTCTGAAAATATGCTCTAGGCCAGGGACTAAGCTTGACGATTGGCTGATTGTAGTCAGGAAAGTGGAGCCACCAATTTTTCCTGAAGATGCATTCTTTCTTAAGCAGGGAATCGATTTCCAACAAGATACACAGGCTTCCAATGAAGCCACTTATGTGAATCTGTACAAAACACCATTAATCCACTGCTAGGGTTGTTTATCTCCCTGGCTGGGGCAGCCACGGCCTTTTCAGATCCGGGATATGATGCTGCTGGAGGAATGGGTACAGAAGGTTCCCCAACCAGAGGGGCATCCCATGGCAGGGGTGTAAGCGGACCAGTGGTGGGGACCCGAGGGGGCCATCTGCAGGAGGCCAGTGCACAGTGGCCCCAGGCCTGTCCCTGCGCAGCCATGAACTTGCCATGTGACTTGGATCTTTCTCAGCCCATGTCCAGAAGCCCCCACCTTCCTTCCCATCAGTAAATGGGAATAAATGGTCCTGAATGTTCCTTTCCACTTTCAGAAGCAGATGCCAGGTGATGACACACGCTTTGCAGGGAGCAAAGAGACTTGGCTTTGAATCTCAGCTTCACCATTCTGGGACCCTGGGGGCTGTGGGTTGAGTTGTGTCTTCCAAGAGAAGATACGTTTGAGCCCTAACCCCCAGCACCTGGGGATGTGACCTGATTGGGAGATAGGGTCTTTACAGAGGTTATTAAGTTAACGTGAGGTCATTAGCATGGGCCCTAATCCAGTATGGCTGGCCTCCTTATCAAAAGGGGAAGTGTGGACACAGAGACAGGCACCCACAGAGGCAAGACGATGGGAAGACATACAGGGAGAAGGCCATCCACAAGCCAACAAGAGTGGCCTCAGAACGAGCCACCCCTGCCAACACGTGGAGCTCAGCCTTTTAGCCTCCAGACCTGCAAGATCAAACATTCCTGTCGTTGAGGCCCCCAGCCTGTGGTGCTTTGTTACAGCAGCCCTGGCAGACTGCTACAGGGGACTGGATCTCTGAGTTCCCCGAGGAGTAACATGGGCGTAGGGACACCTGCGCTGCAAGGGTTGCTTTAGGAATCCCTTAGTGCCGCCCCTGACATTTGGTAAGCGCTCAGTGGTAGCCATGGCTCAGTCCCGTGCTCCGTGCTGTGCCCCCCAGCGCCTCTAGGGGGCCCGCAGAGGAGGGACAGGACAGACCGAGGCCTCAAGTCAGACCTTTCAAAGAGAACTGGGTCACCAAGGCACCCCTTCGAAAAGCCTCTCTAAATATGGAGAAGGCCAGAGAAATCACTATTAATGCAGTGCTTAATGGTTTTTAGCCAGAGAGTGGCCTCAGCCCTAATCGACAAGGCCTCGAAGCTGAGGTTTCTTTATTTTTATGTCCCGGGTACACTTTGAGTATGTTGAGCTGCTATGAATAATCAATGAGTGCAGTAGTCATGGCCATTTTATGGGTGTTCTGTAAAGGAGGCGGCATGGTTCTGATGGGAAGGACACTTCCTGGATGACCCTGAGAAAATCCATTATCCTCCTTGGGCCTCAGTTTCCCTATCTGCAAAGGGAAGAGAGTAGACCAACCAGGCCAGGGATTCTTATGCTGCATTTGTGAAGGCCTGGGGGTTAAGTATAAATTTCTTGCATACACATGCATTGCTCAGACGTATTTTATGGGCAGCAAAAATGCTATCCATAGCTCTTGTCTGGTTCTTGAAGGGGCCTCTGACTCCCAGATTGTCTGCAATGACTTTCCTGGACAACCTCTCAGGGCTGCTAGTTCCTGGCTGGTCTGCAGTTCTGGGACTCTGATTTTTTTTTTTTTTAAGATTTTATTTATTTATTTGACAGAGAGAGACACAGCGAGAGAGGGAACACAAGCAGGGGGAGTGGGAGAAGGAGGGTTCCCCGCAGAGCAGGGAGCCCGATGCGGGACTCGATCCCAGGACCCTGGGATCATGACCTGAGCTGAAGGCAGTCGCTTAACCAACTGAGCCACCCAGGCGCCCCTGGGACTCTGATTTTATAGTGGTTTCTAAGCCTCAAGAAGCAAGTCCTACAGATGTGGCTTCTCTGAGTTACTGGGATGAGAGGGATCAGGGACAGAGAGCTCATCACTGGGGGCTTTGCTGACCAGGGAGACCCCAGCTGCCCAGCACTCAGGGGTCTCTGCTTTGGCCCTCCCTCCTGCTCCACAGCCCTCGCCGTGGCTGAGTGGTGCCTCCCAGCCCCTCCACTCACCCCTCTCCTGGATGCTACACCTGCCTAACCCATCTGCCTGCTTTGACGCTGACCCCACCCCCATCACATTTGGAGTAAAACCCAAATCCCTTACAATCCCTCCCTGATCCAGCCTCCACCGGCCTCTCTGAAGGCATCTTCCCCCATCCCCCCTGGCTCCCTGAGCTGCAGCCTCACTGACCGTTAGTCAGGGCTTCATGCTTTAGCCTCGGCCCACGCTTGGGTCTTTGCCTTGCTGGGCCCTCGGCCTGGAACGTTCCTCCCCACATCTTCCACTGCCTGACTCCTCCAAGTCTCAACTCAGACACCAGCTCTTCAGGAAGCCCCCCCCCCCCCACTAACGCAGACTTCCCTTCCCTCTGTTCTCCTCCTTCAGTGCACCTGGCCCGTTTCCTTCAGAGCACTGACACGACCTATAAGGAAATATTGATGTGTTTTCTTCCCTACCAAAATGTCAACTCGTGGGGGAATAAACTGAGTCTTACATGTCTCAGTGCCTGGCTCATAGTAGCATTTAATAAATGCTGGAACACACTCACTCGCTTGGCTAAAATTAAGATGACTGACAACACCAGGTGCTGGGGAGGGTGTGGGACAGTGGGTCCTCTCAGTACAGCCGGTAAGCGTGGACTATGGTACAACAATTCTGGAGAGCAATTTTGTCATTTTTACAAAATCACATACACTTATTGTATGACCCAGCCATTCTACTCCCAGGTATCTGCCCAAGGGAACTGAAGACCTATGTCCACACAAAGACTTGTACACACATATTGCAGACCTGTCCACCATAGCCGAAGACTGGAAACAGACCATCTAGAACAGGCAAGACCGCTGCATCCCCACGGTCTGATGGGACAGAGAGGAGAAGGAAGCTGAGCATCCACCCGAGTGTTCCCTGCGGCCAGGGCAGCTGAGTGGTGGTGACCTGTAGTAGTAGGGTGTGTTGGGCGGGGCCTGGGGCGATCCCAGGGATGTCCCCGGAGACAGAGATTCGCCGAGCACCCTGGTCCCAAGTCTGAAAGCAGGGGACCAGCCACTTGAGAGAACCTGGTGCTGGTGCTGCCCGTGGGTACAGGATTCTTGCAAAATGCCAATTAAGACATTTGACCCAAATTCGGATAAAAGCCTTTTTCCTGTGTCAAGTGGAGCTAATAATATACATTTGTTCATAATTTATGAGGCTTAGTAAGTGGGAACAATTAAGGAAGAGGCCTGCGCAAAACCTATTTCTTTTAAGTGTCACATAGGCCTTTTCTTGTTCTCTAAGGCCGTCCCACCCTCTCTGCCCACCATGAAACACTTTATTGTTTTTATTATTCTTATTTCTTATTTGTTGTTAGTACTGTTAGCTACCATTTACTGAGCATCTTCCGAGCCAGGCTGTAACATTGCTTTGTTTAATCTTAACTCTCTGAGGTGGGTGTTGTCCCATTCTACAGATGAGGCCGGTGAGCTTCAGAGAGAAGAGATTTGCCCAAGGTTTCACAGCTGGCGAGTGGGGATTATGATTCAGGTCTGCCAGACCCCAAAGCCTGTGGTACGCCATTTCTGGGTCAGCCTTCCAGCTCGGGCTGTTTCTCAATCTGCAGGGCATCCCTTCTATTGGTGGTCGTTAAATGGGGGAGACCAGGGTCAGAAAGCCATCACCTTCTGATGAGTCGGTCCGGGGTTTGGCCTGAGAACCTGCATTGTTTCTAACACGTTCGCAGGTGGTGTTGACCCTGCCGGTCCTGGGACCACACTTTGAGATACTCTGGTTCAGTCACTGCTGTTACCGTAGTCCTCTGTGCCTCCCTCCTCCCCCACCCACCATGGTCAGGTGCGCTTAGAGCCTTGTAGACCTTTTCCTGTACATTTGCATATGTATTATTGTACACAAAGAATTGTGTAGTTTGATTTTTCTCTTTACGCACATGAGATCATAGTCTACCTGCTATATTCTACAATTTAGTTTTTATTTCCATTTCATGTGTCTTGGAGAGCATATACCTCTACCTCATTCTTTTCAGAGGCACTGTGGTTTTCCAGGCTTCAGGTGATTATAGTTTTATTTACCTATTTTCCACTGATGGCTGGTCTTCCACATTTTAGACATTACGCATAGTCCTGTAAAGTCGCTGAGAACATAGATGAGTATTTCTCCAGAACATCGTCAGCCATCATTATTGCTGGGTTTTGTTTCATTGTTAATATTGCATTCCAGAAATCCCCTTTCAGGTGGGGACAGTAAATGAGTATCTGTTTAGAGCTTCTAATGAAGTTTTCAACACAGTAGTTCTGCTAAGAAGAAAGAGGTGCTGTGGGGCGTTGAGGGATGTGTAGGAGAGCAAAGGAGGAGGGGAGAGAACAGCAGGCAGGATTTAGCTTAGCTCCTGGTAGATTCAACCCTTGCCAGAGGGTGGGGCCTACCTTGGTATCTCTTGGTCACATGGCAAAATCGGGCCTTGACCAAGGGCTGCCAGAGGTCCAAGTTTGCAGCACCATGAGTAAGAAGTTCAGTCCACGCCCGGATCCAGCCAAGCCCAGCTCTGACTCGCCTCCTTCCTTCCTGTCTCCTCAGGGTGGGGGGTCCGGGGAGGAGCAACTCTGCGCTGACTTTCCCGAGCTTGACCTCTCCCAGCTGGACGCCAGCGACTTTGACTCAGCCACCTGCTTCGGGGAGCTGCAGTGGTGCCCAGAGAACTCCGACACTGAACCCAGCCAGTATAGCCCCGATGACTCCGAGCTCTTCCAGGTATGTCCTCCGAGCCTTGCGGTCACTCTCTGCTCCTGAAAGCCTGACTCTGCCCTGCCCCACCTGCTTTTGCATTTGCTCATGCAAAGAAGTCTCATCACCCCCCAAAGCTCTTGGGACCCTGCCTCTTGCCCTGGATCTGCCCTTAATCTTGGGCAGTTCTCACCCCCCCGCAGGGCCTGTTACCACCTCTGCACAGTGAGGGCCGGGAAGAGCTGCTCTTGCCAAGCCACCCCAGTCAGAAGGGAGCCCCTCAGTGGGCCCCGGGTGGTTTAAAACCCCGAGACCTCCCTTCCCTGTATTATCTCACTGAATTCTCATCCCTACCCTGCAAGGCAGGTGTGATTATGAACCCATTTTATAGATGTGGAGACTGAGGCTTCGGGAAGTTAAATCATGTGCCGAGGGCGATTCACCTAGTCAGTAGCTGAGCTGGTTGCAAACCCAGTCGGCCTCCCTCCTGAGCCAGGGCTTTGTAACCACGGCGACGCCATAACGGAGATGACTCACATGTATTGAACAACTGCTCTGTGGCAGGACTGTCCCTGTTGTGTCTATTAACTCATTTAATTCTCTTAACAACTCTTAGAGTGGGTACAGCTGTCTTCATTTTTCAGCTGGGGGCCTAGAGATTGTTTAAAAAGAGACAGTTCTGAGAACTGCAGTGCATATCAGTGCCTCTCACCTTGCATTCTCTGCGTCCAGTCTCAGGGGGCCCGCGACAGGCGACCTTTCCTTTAAGAAGCCCCCGAGTATGGAATATTATGAAGTTTGGGATTTACTTCAAAATACAGCAAGCTCTGCATGCATTTGTGGGTGTGGGTGTGGGTGTGGGTGTGTCGGGGAGGGTAGTAGGTGAAACAAGATCCGCCGTGTTGAAGCTGAGTGATGGGTACAATCAGATGTATTATTCTTTCCTTGAAATCTGCTCCCCCATAAAGACTGGCGGGAGAAGGCCTCGCTCCCCACGTCTGTCTGGCAAGATAACCATTGTACCAGTCATGGGCCGCGCGCATGTCAAGTGTCATGCTGGCGTGTGATGGGCATCGTCTCAGTCCCCAGGGATTGTAGCGCTCCTTCTAGAAATGGAAGCTTCCTCTTCCCATCAGGCACTGTGCTGTCTACAATCTAGAGAGAAAACTGACCCAAGCTCATTTAACACAGAAACCGTGGTCATTGTGACACGTGCACAAAAGAAACGAGCCGGGTGTGAGAAGGGGATCCAAAGACTGGATGGTCAGGAAGGGCCTCTCCGAGGAGGCCATGCTTCAGTTGGAGGATGAGAGGGGGAGCAGCCATGTGAGCTCAAAGAGCGGGGACAGAACTTTCCAGGCAGAGGAAGCAGTAAGGGCAGAGCCAGGGAGCAGGAAAGCTTGCTGTGTTGGGGAACAGAAGAGCTGCGGGTAGCAGGGGGGGAGTCAGAGAGGTAGTCAGGGGCCAGATCATGCAGGGTCTTGTGGGCCATGGTGAGGAGTCTGGATTTTTCCCAAGTCTGTTCTAACCTATAAAGAAAGGACTGTTAATAACCATTTTACAGGTGAGGAAAGTGAAACTCAGAGAGGTTGAGTAACCTGGTGCCAGGTCACACAGCTAGGAAGGGTCTAACTGAGGAAGCCATACCCCTCAGTGCTGAACAACCTCTCTGCCAACCCTGTGCAGAGCAGCATGGCTGGGCTCCAGTTCTGGCTTCGTCCAGGGACCTGCATTCTTTATTTGAACGATAGGGATAAGACCTACGCTATGCTGCTTTCTCCCTCAGAGGGGGCTAACTTCCAGAAAATGCTTTCAGGTCATGGAGAGCTGATGAGCGAGAGAGGTTTAGATACTGCATGGAGACCAGCCCCACCTGAACTGAAGAGGCCCCCACTTCCTCAGACTGGCCAGACCCACCAGCAAGCCCCTGCCGAGATCCCACTCTGTGCTCGAAATGGTCTTGGGCACAAGTGAGCCTGTGTGGCCCTAGGGCTCCCAGCCCCGCGAGGAAAGCAGAACCCTCGCAGACAGATAGCACCCTGGCTGACCCCTGCCCACCTGCCCTCCCAAGCCCAGGCCAGTTCCACCCATTACCCACGATGAGCCCCTGTGTGTGTGATTATGTGATCAGTGCCTGTCTCCCTGCCACACACACATCATAAACCCCATGACCTTGGGGGCCACGATGGCATTATGCACTGTTCTATCCCCGGGCTCTGCACAGAGCCTGGCACTCGCTCGGGCCTTAACAAACATATATCAGATGAATAAATCCTTCAAGGCCCAGCTCTCCTGTTGCCTCCTTAGGCAGTTGGTGAGTTCCTCTCCTGGGCTCCCATCTGCGTGTGCCCACGCACAGGCTTGCCTGTGTCTCTGTGCCCTTTAGACGGTGAGTTCTTGAGGACAAACAGCACTGGATTAGTCTCGGGCCCTCACATGTCATAAGGACTCGATCACATGCATTGAATGAAGGAACTGATGGTGATTCTTTCCTGCCAGGGACCAGATGTGGCCCATTCCACAAACCTCAAGCTCGTGTCGTGGGTTCTCTCTCGGCCACAAGCTCGGTTTTCTCAGTTGGCCACTGGGAATCCTGGGGCCATGCTGCCTGGGTCAGAGTTGGGTTCCCCCAGTCAGATGGTGCCACTGCTATGGAAACAGACTGGGAGCGTGGAGGGCAAGCCACGGTGACAGGGTTAACACCTCCTCGGGGGCAGGGACTGTGCCCTCCGTGTCTCTGCATTTCCAGAGTCCTCCGGCCAGGACCACAACCGTCGCTAAGTAATTTTGGAGGAAGCAGGCTTTGGGTTGTTCTGTCAGTTTGCTGTGTGGTCTTGGGCAAGGAGCTCCCTGAGTTGGGCCTCAGTTTCCCCATGTGGGGAATGTGGTGGATTCAATCAGTGGTTCTTGATCCGTTGAGGGGAGGGTCACCAGGTCCTTTTAGACTCTGATGAAATCTGTGGACCCACTGCTGGAAAAAAAGGAGGAAAAACTGATTTCCTGGGTTTTCTGGAGCCCAGTTGAGTCTCCTGGACAGGCGGGATTTCTGTCCCTTGTAGCAGAAATCCTGTTCTATGTCATTCCGGAATTCAGACCCCTCCTAGGCCTTCAAAGTGAAGCATTTTCCCTAAGATTTCTTCAAGACTCCTTTTCCTCCGGCTCAGGAAGGCTGGGGTGGGGCTGAGGCTATTAATATCCCTTCCTTCCCTGATTAACTCTCCATTAATTTGCACTCCGCTTCCAAGTGGAGCAGGCAGAGCCTGGCCAGTGGGCCCGCGAAGAGGAGAGGGTGGTGCAGCCCCTGTGATGTATTACCCTGGGTGCTGACAGACGCTGTGGACGCTGTGGGCAGATCGGCCTTGCTTCCCGGCAGGGTCAGGGCCTCCAACCCCGCTGGCTGCTCCCGAGCTGGAGCAGCCCAGGGAGGGCTGAGGAGAGGGGCAGGTCTTTTGTTACTCATTTCGTTTTGGCCCAGCCTGTTGGGTGCTTCCTGAGGGCTTGGCTGTTTTACATTCATTTTCCCATGGTGCCTGGCACACAGTAAATCCTACCCCCACCCTGACTTGCTCTGTGACGTTGACAAGTCTGTTTCCTGGACCTTCATTCCCCCCCCGCCAAAAAAAGAATGGCAAATAGGTTTCCTCATAAGGAAATGAGGAATATCAGTTATTGCCTGGAGGGCTCTGTTACAGATGTTGGTGTAGGGGCACCTGGGTGACACAGTCAGTTAAGCGTCCGACTCTTGATTTCAGCGCAGGTCATGATCTCAGGGTGGTGAGATTGAGCCCCACGTCGGGCTCTGCGCTGGGCGTGGAACCTGCTTGATTCTCTCTCTCCCTCTGTCCCTCCCCCCGCTTCTCTTAAAAAAAAAAAACCAAAACAAAACAGAAAGATACTGGTGTGGAAAGAACAAGAGCACAATTGGTGAATGATATGGGGGAGGGGCAGTGGCGTGTGGGGCCCACGTTTAACACCCCTGGTCATTACATGATCCCTGAGGGATCCAGCTCTGATGTGTGTGATAATTCATAGTATCTCTGGGCCATTGGCTGTGTCCCTGTGGGAAAGGGGGAGCTCTCGTTCCATCTGGTGCTGGTGACATCATTTCTGAATAACTTCCCTCTAGAATCTCTCTTTCGAGATGCTCATCTCAGTATCTCCCGGTGGCCAGAATTCACTGTTTGGTGCATTCGTTGTTCTGTTCGACAAATCTGCCTGGGTACCACCTGCCCCAGGCGCTGAGCTAGGCTTGGGAGCACCCTCTGGAGGAGCACTTTCGTCACTACTTCCAGACCTGGCCTTCCTGAGCAGACAGTGCGGGGAGAGGGGGATCATGTTTTCCCATTCTACAGAAAAACCAGCAAGGCTTAGAAGAGAGAAGCGATTGGCTCACAGTCACCCCGTGGTGGCACAGTCTCATGTGGTCAGCCCCCAGAGTGGTCGTTGGGTCCCTGGTTCCAAGGTCTTACTTCAGGTCCTGTCAGGAGAGACAGATCACTCTGGGAATACAGGGGACTCTGGCCTGAGGGTGGTGGTGGGGGGCAGTCAAATGAGCCCATCACATTCTCGAGCCAGGGTCTGCAGGCCCGGATCTGCCCTTGTGTTGTTGCCCCCCCATATACACACACTCCCCAGGGCCTGGGTCAGGCCCAACCAAAATCTTCTTTCGATCTTTCTTTTATTTTAGCTCTGTTCCAAAAATGACAAACGCGTTTGTCCTCTCCGCCCCATGTCCCCCTTCGAGTTACTCAGCCGCTGTCCGGTTGTGAAGGCCTGGAAGGGGCTGAGTGCAGCCGAAGGCCGTCAGGAGACGCGATTCTCAGATGCACTTCTTGAAGAAGGGATAAATAGCCTGACCTGGGGTGGGAAAGAGTGCGGGCGGAGGCCTCACGTGACCGCAGGCGCCTCCTGCCAGAACAGGCCCATCGGGCAGGGCTTCCTGAACCAGGTGCTCGGTGCCTCACCTGGGAGCCGTGTGAGCACCACGCTCCAGGGCCTCTGGGCATGGGGGCCCGCGGGCTGCTGTCTGTGGGTGGGCAGGCCGTGTGCGTGCTGACCCTTGTCATTGTAGGTCTGAGGCATCGGAGGAGCTCGAGTCTCAGCTCATCTGTGCCCCAGTGGCCTCAGTAGAAGTCCTCCCCTGTCCTGGATTTACTCTGTGACCCTGGACACCTTGTTCAACCTCCACATGCCTCAGTTTCCCCAACTGCAAAATAGAGATTAGAGTAGAACTCCCATCATAGTCCTCGTTGTGAGGCTTCCCTGAGGCAGAATTCACGAAGCCTTTCTGCTCCTCTCCTTGGCCCCAGTCTTTGTCCCCGGCTTTTTGCTCCAGGTTTTCCCCTCTGCCTGGAGTCTTCTGTTGCCCCCCACCCCTTCGCCTGGCGCCTTCTTGTCTTCTAGGCCTCAGTTGAAGTGCCAGCGAGCTGCTCAGAGCAGCCTTCTGGGACCCCCCTCACTAGCCTGTAACTCTTCACCCGTTCTCTCCGTAGCAGCTTCCGATTACTTTCTTCCTAGACTTCCATTCCCTGAAATGATCTTGTTTGTTCCCTTGTTCTAAGTCTGTTCTCCACTGGGGAGGAAGCTCCATGGGGGCAGGGGCTGCACCTGTCCTGGCGTGCGGTAGGACTGGTGCCCGGACCGTGCCGGGCGCAGAGTAGCCATTCAGTACATGCGTGTCCGGGGAGGGGAGGGGGCGGGGAGGCTGCCCACACCACTGCCACCGCCATCCCAGTAGCGATGGGAGCAGTGGTCCTAAGTACTGATTATGCACCAGGCACCATTTGTTTGAGAGGCATCTTCATATACGTTAACTCAGATGAAGTCAGGTCCTGAACAATAACCGTAAGAAGTAGGTACTGTTGTTGTGTGGGACAGATGAAGAAACTAAGTAATTTGCCCGAGGACCCATGATTGATAAGTATGGGATCTGAGATGCAACCCCAGCTCCAGAGCCCAAGCTCCTAAGCCACCACTCCTGAGTGGTGAGCAAGGCCGAGGAACCCCCTGGGACATGGGAGCGGTTTATTATTGCTGTGGTTATCATTGTCACAGCCAACCCCAGAGCTTCCATCCTGTACGCTGCCTGCCTGGGCCCCAGCGTCAGCGGGGCTGGGAGGCCGCAATGGGGTGCTGTTGCCAGAGGCAGGGACCAGCTTCAGGGGCCAAGGGCTGTGTCCCAGGAGTCAGAACAGGAGGCTGTGGTGTGGGAGGCCGCTGTCCTTGGTCAAGGGGATAGCAGGTGTCTTCCAGGTGGACAGCCCTGTGCTCACACTGGGGAGCAGCAGAGCCAGGATTGGAGCTTCCGGGGCGAGGCTCTTTCCAGTATCACGTGCTGCCTGCTCGCAAACTTCTGTGATTCCTGAGTCGCTAACATGTTTCTTGGGCATCTGCTATCCCAGCGATACTGAGAGATCTGAGAGCGGGGGAAGGACGGGAGAGGATTTGGCAAGGGGCTGATGGTGGTGCAGCTGCATGTGCAGAGCAGATTTCTACCAAGAAGACGTGCAGACGGCCAAGCCCAGGGTACTGACTAACCGTGTCCCTCTCTGCTCCACCGCGCTCCTCACTTCAGATCATCGACAGTGAGAATGAGGCCCTCCTGGCAGCGCTCACCAAGACCCTGGACGAAATCCCTGAAGACGACGTGGGTCTGGCTGCCTTCCCGGCCCTGGACGGTGGAGACGCACCATCCTGCACTTCGGCTTCACCTGCCACCTCATCTGCACCCCCCAGCCCCAGCCCCTCGCTGGAAAGGCCCCAGGCCCCGACGCCTGAGGTGGACGAACTCTCCCTGGTGAGAACCTAGTTCCAGCTGACGTGATGGTGGTGGGCTGGGCTGGGCTGTCTGGGTGTAGGCTTGTGGGTGCAGGGGAAGCTGCACCAGCCGCTGCAGGGCTCTCTGTGCACCACTGAGCAGCCTGGAAGGGCAGCCTGGAAGGCCTCCGGGCCTCACTGTTCCTGCCTGTACAGCTGGACTAACCCCGCAGGCTCCACCTGCACTCTGTAGGTCCTTTGGGATTTCACCGGTTGACCTTCCTTGTGTGGTAAACCCTCGAAATCACATGTAAACCTTTCCCTGAAGGTTATGCATGCACACGCAGTCAAAATTCAAGCAGGAAGTGTGGATAGTTAAAAGCAAAACCTCCTTATCCATCCCACAGTTGTGTTCTCATTGCTTGGAGGTAACCATGGTTACCGATCTGTTTTGTGACTTTCCTCTTCCACCTTTTTTTTTTTAAACTACAAAAGGGAGTCCACATTATACACCGCTCTGCACCTTTTCTCAGTGAACTGTCTTGAAAACTCAGCTGAGCACAGGTCACTCTGCTCCATCCTTTTTGTCAGCTGCGTAGTGTTCTTTTGTAAGGATATACCGTAACTTGTTTAACTCGTCTCCTGGTTGGTGGAGATTTATGTTGTTCCAACTCTGATTGCTACACTGTGGGGGTCAGTGTCCCGGCACAGGCCTTTGCCTCATCTAAGTGGGTGAGTTTCTAGCAGTGGAATTCTTGGGCCTACAGATACCCGATGTTTCAGTTTAGACAGCTGGTTCCAGATTGCCCTCCACAGGGTTTGGGCTGGTTGATGCTCCCACCAGCAGAAGCTCAATGCCGTCTGTGAGTATATGTGGAATGGGGGAATGAGCAGTTTTCTGCACAGTTTTGCAGTTTTCTGGGGAGAAGCCTTCAGCTTTTATCAGGTTCTCAAAGGAGTCCAGACCTCAAAAGTTACTGAAAGCAGTTGCCCCTAATTCAGGCTGAGGGTGTTGGAAGCTGGGAGCTGAGATGTCATGGAGCGTGTGAAGTCCAGCTTCACTCACCTATCTTGGGGTCCCCGCCTTGGTGCTGCAGCTCCTGGGGGCTGACAAGACCCAGCTGGAAAATCGGAGCCTATTGAGCTGGGAAGGGTCTTAGGTCAGGGAAAGTTCTGAGCGGAAAGGCCCTTGGTGACTATCAAGTGCAGCTCTGGGAAAACTGAGGCCCAGAGCAGGGAGGGATTCTCCTGTGGTCACAGAGCAAGTCAGTATTCTGACTTCTGGTCCAGGAGGCTTTTCCTTCTTTCCCACTGCCTGCAAGTTCCCCAGAGCGGCATGAAACATTTAGTAAGCACCTACTGTGTGCTGGGCACGAGAATGTGTTCAGTCCCACATTGTGGCTTCTGCTGACAGGAATCCGACTGGGTTTGAATCCCAGCCCCAGCAGTTAGTGCTTGTGGGTCCTTTAGATCCCTAATATCTCTGATTCGGCTTCCTGGTCCATAAGGTGAAGCTGATAATAGCGGTTATCTCAAAGGCTGTTAAGAGGAGTCCAGCAGATAATGCATGGAGAGCACTTAGAACGGTGCCTGGCACAGTAGTTGCTCAATAAATACTATCTAAGTAATAGTCCTGGCGGTAGTACTACCAAGAGGAATTCTCAGTGTGGGGACTCTGGAGAGCGATCAAACCCCAGAGAGGCAGAGAGCGACCCCTGCTGGCCACAGGGTGTTTGTCTCCCGTGCCTCAGACTGCCTTTCCTCCTCCGTCTGTTGAGCACTTCAGGCACTGTGCTAGGTGCACGGGAAACAGACTCACCCTCTAGACTCCCAGCATACCCACAGAGTTCAGAATGGCCCTGAGAAGTGATCCAGATGCCCAGTTTTCATGGGTCCCAGAGAGTCCACCGGTGGACTGACCAGGACCCATGGACCTCTGTATATCCGTGCGTCTCTCTGAGGTCAGCAGCTTCTGTCTTATCCCTTGAGAAACTCCTGAGTCCAGAAAGGTTCATAACTAGTCCTTTAGTGTTCTTGCTGCCATTATGCCAATGGAGAAACCAAGGCCTGGAGAGGGAAAGGACTCGCTCAAGGTCTCATAGTGAGTGGGGCTGAGCTGGGCCAGAACCAGGTCCTTCCCACCGGCTCAAGGATCTTTTGCTGTCCATGTCAGAGAATCACAGAGCTGCGTGTGTTGGTCTGGGGTCTAGGTGGGGTGGTGGGAATCCTCAGCTTCTAAGGGAGTGAGGAGTGGCCTTTTCTCTGGTGCCTGAGCCTTTGGCACTCCTTGCTGGAGTGACCTGGGGGGGCATATCCCTTGAGGGAAGATTGGTGCTATAGCAAAAACCCATCATGCTTCCCGACTTGTTCTCAGTCTTGCTGGGACAGGATCCCTGGTGGAATTTCCAGGGATGCTCGGCTCCCAGCTCTCTTGCTGGGATGCACCATGCACCTACCCTCTGGGTGCAGAAGTGTAACAGCGTCTCAGCAATTTTTATAGAAAACTTAGAAAAGCTAGACAAACTTTGGTATTCTTCCACCTGTGTAAAAACAGTCAGGTGTGTTGGAGGTGGCACATACATACATTCTTGTGTGATCGATCCGAAAACCTCAGGATTGGGTCACAAGAAGGTGGTTAATAGTCATTGCCTCTGGGAAGGAAGAAGGGGACACCTCAGGCAGGAGGGAGACTTGCTTCTCATTGTCCACCCCTTAGTATTTGTGGTATATATTTTTACACCATTTACAAGTATTACTTTTTTAATTTAAGAAATTAACTTTTAACGGAACAGTATGAATAAGCAAAAAGAACAAAAGGGAAATCAGCTGGAATCCCATACCAAAGAATCATTGTGGTGCCCGACTTTCCAGATTGTGTGTGTGTACTATAAGTGTATGCAGAGTGTCCCAATAAACTGTTCGTGTCATATCTTAACAGTAGAGTGGGAAGACATTCCCCAAGATCTGTGTGGATTTCTCAAAGGCACAGGGCGTTAGTAACTCTGAAAACGATTTACATTTTATGGGGATGCTTAGATTGTTAGACAATCTGCTTTCTATACTTAATGTAATGGGAACATATCCATGAAATGCCCTCCCTGTATTCTTACCATAGTCCTGTGATGACCCGGGGTCAGGGCGTGCACCATCCCAAGAAGCTGCTAGCTCTGGGCTCAGACTTCTCCCCAAGCCACGTTTCTCCATGTCCCCCAGCAGAGCACAGCCCCAGCTCCTCTCCTCTCTGCTTCTCCCACAGCTGCAGAAACTCCTCCTCGCCACGTCCTACCCGACCTCAAGCTCCGATACCCAGAAGGAAGGGACCACCTGGCGCCAGGCAGGCCTCAGGTCTAGGAATCAGCGGCCCTGTGTCAAGGTATTTGTGCACGTGTCCCCAAATCCACCCAGGCCCCCAGGTGACCTCTGAGGGGTGCAACCTTCAGCTCTTATTAGGGGGTATTGAGTTCAGTCACCTTCCCATTTACCCTCCTTGTGCCTCACATAGCCCTTGTAGCTGGTGCGCTGGGTACTTCTTGAGGCCCAGGCCAGTTTGGGGTTCTGGAAAGAGCATTGGACTTTCTCCTACATCTCAGTGTTTGAGGCACCGTGTTAGACATTGGGTTAGAGCAGGGACAAGAAGATGTGGCCTGCTCTTAGCGAGCTTATTCTAATGGGTGACACACAGAAACCTCAGATCCTCGCTGGAAACCACAGTAAAGAGTTTGGATTTCTCAGGGGGGAAGCCATGGGAGAGTCCCAGGCTCTGTTGTGAACACCAAGGAGCGAAGCAAATCCCTTTTCCTCCTTGGACTCCATCTTCCAAGATTTTCAAAGAGGTTTCACCGGTGATTCCTGGCATTCCCGTGACTCAAAGCCTGCACTCGGTCCTTTGCCTTGGGTCCCTGGACACTCCTGCAGGAGACTGTTGCACACAATCCCATGCCCTCGGGGCAGAAACAGGGTTTTTTTTTTTGTTTTAACAGTTTTATGGAGGTTTCACTTATATATCATAAAAGGCACTTATTTCGAAAGAACAATTCGATGATTTGTAGTAAAGGGACAGGGTTGTGCAGCCACGACCGCAATTTAGTTTTAGAACATTGCCGTCATCCCAGAAAGCTCCCCAGCACCCCCATGTACGCTTAATCCCTCTCCCCACACCCAGGCGACCACTAATGTGCTTCCTGGTGCCATTACCGAAGGGTATAGTGCAGCGGAGCGGGGTGGTCACAGCAGGGCTGCGGCAGTGAACCGGGAAGGGGTGAAATCCGTGGCTGGGAGGCCTGTTAGGAGGCTGGTCGTTCCTTTGCTCCTCATGACCTGAGCGCTGCTAGATGCCACGTGGGCCCCCGCCGGTGGCCACAGGCGTGGGGCAGAGTGGGGGGGGGCAGTGCGGGCCTCCCTCCTCACTCGGCCCTCTTTCTCTCTCTAGGTGGACGGCACCCAAGACAAGAAGGCCCCCCCGACGCAGTCTCAGAGTCGGAGTCGGACAGAGCTGCAGAAGCACCTCACTTCGGGGCCCCCCTGCCCCCAGACTGAAGCCCGCTCCCCAGGCAGGGGCTTGCAGCCACCACCCTCCCTGAGCCCCCAGCTCCCAGCCAAGGAGGAGGAGGAAGCTGGTGAGGACTGCCCGAGCCCCCAGCCGGCTCCAGCCTCGCCCCAGGCCCCCCCAGCCCCGGGCAGGGCAGGCCCCGGCGCCCAGGGGTCCCGGGAGGACATGCAGGAGATGGTGAAGCTCATTCGCTACATGCACACCTACTGCCTTCCCCAGAGGAAGCTGCCCCCACAGGCCCCAGAGCCAGCCCCCCAGCCCTGCGGCAGCCCCTCCAAGCAGGTCAAACCCCGGCCCCGGTCCCAGCACCCTTCCAAAGGCTCCTGGGCTGAGTTCTCCATCCTGAGGGAACTTCTGGCTCAAGATGTCCTCTGTGATGTCAGCAAACCTTACCGCCTGGCCACACCTGTCTACGCCTCCCTCACGCCCCGGCCCAGGCCCAGGCCCCCCAAAGACAGCCAGGCCTCCCCTGGCCACCCGTCCCCCGTGGAGGAGGTGAGGATCACAGCTTCGCCCAGGAGCACCGGGCCCAGGCCCAGCCTGCGCCCACTGCGGCTTGAGGTGAAAGGACATGCCGGCCGGTCAGCCAGGCTGCAGCGGGAGGAGGAAGAGGAGGAGGAGGAAGAGGAAGAGGAGGAGGAAGAGGAGGAGGAGGAGGAGGAGTGGGGCCGGAAAAGACCGGGCCGAGGCCTGCCGTGGACCAACCTGGGGAGGAAGCTGGAGAACGCGGTGTGCCCCGTGCGGCGTTCCAGGAGACTGAACCCGGAGCTGGGTCCCTGGCTGGCATTATCCGATGAGTCTCTGGTCCCTGCGGAGCCCCAAGGAGCTCTGCCCTCGCTGCGCCTGGCTCCCGAGGCCTACGACATGGCAGGGGCACTGGGCAGCCCCACGGATGAGGACAGTGGCCAAGACCAGCAGCTCCCACGGGGACCCCAGATCCCGGCTCTGGAGAGCCCCTGTGAGAGTGGGTGTGGGGACACGGATGAGGACCCCAGCTGCCCACGGCTCCCTTCCAGAGGTAGTCGGAGTCAGTGGTCTGCAAGAGAGGGGGCAGGGATGGGGCGTGGCGTACCCCACTGCGCTGGGAGCCAGGAGCCCTGTGCTGGGCAAGTCCCTTCCCCTCTCCAGCTCTCGACTTCCCTTTCTGTGCAATGGGCTAGTTGGGCGGATCTTCAGGAATCACCCACCCATCTCTGAGTTTCTCATCACGCATGGGCCAGGCACCACTTAATGAACACGGAGCGAGATGCCTGCCTTCGTGGGGCTTATGTGTCAGTGGGGCAGACAGGCAATCACAAAGTAAATAAAAAAGGAAGATAATTACAAATTGTGCTAAGTGCTCTAAAGAAGACGTCCTGGGTGATGATGTGACGAAAGGAGTGAGTCTGTAAATCGAGCTCCCTAATGACGTTGAATTTTAAATGGTAACAGTAGTGGTGGTGATTATAACAGGTATCTATCGTATGCTTGCTGTGCCAGGCGCTGGTCTGAAACTTGACACAGCTTAACCCCACTGACTCCTCACGGGGCCTGTGTGGTAGGTGTGGGCATAATCTCCATCGTCAGACACAGAAACTGAGGCACAGCGGTATCGAGCGACCCTTCCAGCTAGCGAGTCCGTCCATCTGTCCACCTGTGCCTGGGCCCCTCAGCCCCTGGCCATCCCTGGGGCTCCCCCCGCCCCGCACTGTACTACACTGTTTGGCCAGAAGGGGTCACCTGCTCTTTCCGAAACCTCCCGTAGCCCTCCCGCTGCTCATGTTGCTGAGACCCTGGGAAGGAAGGTGGCTTTGAGTTGTCCCTGCCCTTCCCTAAAAATGACGGAGGCTTTTGGGTCACATGCCTGCAGGGAGCCCTGCTTGGCACCAGTGGGAGTTCGGGGTTTCCTCCAGAGGGAAACGTCTGCTAGTGATGCCGTGTTGGGGAATCTTATTTTTTTCTTTTTCATCTTCTTTTCAGACTCTCCCAGGTGCCTCATGCTGGCCTTGTCACAAAGGTAGATTTTTGGAAATCACTGGTTTATTATTCCATGAGTCTTTGTCCTGTTGGGTATGTGTATCGGGGGTGGGGGCTTGAGTGGGTGGTCAGCCTCTGTGCCTGCCCCGTCCCATGCCCCCACCCTCATTGCCATGTGGGGCCCTCGGTAGCTGGGGTCCCTCAGAAGGGAGGTCTCTGCAGGCCCAGGAAAAGTGGGGAATTAAGGTTTCAGGCCATTTCATAAGCTGTCCTCTCCAGGACGGGGGAGGGGGGTGGAATTCTTTTCTCCGCAGGGGAAAGCTGATAATACTGTGTGGCTTTGGCAAGTCTCCTCCCCACTCTGGGCCTCAGGTGCTCCTTCTGTAAAATAAGGAGGGTGTTGGAGGGTGATGATGCTTGCCGTCTCTCCATCCTCCAGAAAATGTCTCCTGTGTCTCCTGCCAGAGCTGTAGGCTGCTTTGAATTCCTCTAAGCCAGGATGGGGGTTTCCCAGAAAATTCTCCCCGGGACCCACGTCTGTGGGCAGCAGAACCAGGGTCTGTCACAGTGTCCCATTGCCCTCCTTGCATGGTGGGGAAGTGGAGCCTGCTGCTGATGGGCCTCTTTCCTTTCTGTCCTCCCCACCCCCACCAGTGACCCTCCTTTCGGCAGGAAGAGCTTTGAGCAGACCTTGACGGTGGAGCTCTGTGGCACCGCAGGTGAGCCCGGGGCTCGGCTGGTAGGGTGCCCTTGGGGGAGCCGACACGACTCCTGGCCACGAGTCCCCACACGGAGCGGCCCCCTCGAGCCCTCCCTGCCACTGCTGCGCAGGCTGCAGGGCCCCGAAGGTGCCCAGTGAGGGTGTCGTAAGGGGGAGAGTCAGCCGATCGGCTGCAAACGATCCGCACATGAGCTGAGGGCGGGGTTAGGAAAGGGACACACGTCTCCCCCCGAAGGAGCCCGCCATCTTCTGTAGGAGACAGACTCACGCCATGACGAGTCCTGTTCCAGGCACACGTGTGTGCCAGAGCTCTGGGAGCACGCAGGAGGGGGCGGGCGGGGACCGGAGTGTGGCCCGGGAAGATTTGCAAGGCCTCCAGAGCAGGAGGCTTACGAGCCGGGCTTGCCGGAGGAGCAGAAGCTGGGGAGATGAAGGAGGCGGGCAGGAGGTCCCTGGTGGGCAGGACTGATGGGAGCAGAGGCACGTGGGGTGAAATCACAGGTGCCCCTGGGGAGGCTGGTCACCTGGAGTCGCTGCGTAACAAAAGGGGGGCGGGCAGGAAGGAGCCATCACAGAAGGCCGAGAGGAATGCCGGGCTGAGGGTTTGATCTCCATCCTGGAGGCTTCAGGAGCCCCTGAAAGGGAGAGGTCGCGGGTGTTCAGCAAGTGCCCTTGGGTGCACTGGGGAGGAGGGAGGCCAAGGTCAGATGCGGGAAGCACTGATGGCACTGTGGCGGCCTGGTCCAGGTGGGAGGTTTGACCTGTGGCGCCTGCCTCCTTCCCACTCAGGGGACCTCGGAGCCAGTTGAGAGAGCTTGTTGAGTGACTGGATGTAGAACAGGAGGGGATATCTCAAATGACCTGAAGGTTTGGGCTTCTGTGCTCAGGCTACAGAGGGATGGCAGGGGGATTTCATCACATGCCCGCTCGAGATTGGCCGTGGACTGTGTGCGGAGTCCCGGGCCACATTCAGGCTCAGCCAGCCGTGCAGCGATTGGTTAGTGACGCCTGCCATTCGTTGGGCTGGGAGAATGGTGGTACCTGGGCTGCTTATTTGCCATCCCAGACTAGAGTCTCTGTCCATTGGAGAAGTGATCTGTCTCCGCCTCACAGGGTTCTCCTCTTGCTTGGCTAGGACTCACCCCACCCACCACACCTCCCTACAAGCCCACAGAGGAGGACCCCTTCAAGCCAGACATCAAACACAGCCCAGGCGAGGACAGAGCTCCCAGCCTCCCCAGCTTGGAGGGCCTCCAGCTCGGGGCCGCCCCCGTGGCTGCCCACAAGCTGCCAAAGAAGCACCCAGAACGGAGCGAGCTCCTGTCCCACCTGCGGCATGGTACAGCCCAGCCAGCCTCCCAGACTGGTCAGAAGCGCCCCTTCTCCTGCTCCTTCGGAGACCATGATTACTGCCAGGTGCTCAAGCCAGAAGGTGCCCTGCAGAGGAAGGTGCTGAGGTCCTGGGAGCCGTCTGGGGTCCACCTTGAGGACTGGCCCCTTGTTGGGGCCCCACGGGCTGCGGGGCAGGCCTCCGACAGGGAGGAAGACAGAAGCTGTGACGGTGGTGCCCCCACCAAGGACAGCGCGCTCCTGAGAGACCACGAGATCCGCGCCAGCCTCACCAAGCACTTCGGGCTCCTGGAGGCCGCCCTGGAGGACGAAGACCTGGCCTCCTGTAAGAGTGCGGAGTATGACACAGTCTTTGAGGACAGCAACAGTAGCAGTGGTGAGAGCAGCTTCCTCCTGGAGGAGGACGAGGACGAGGACGATGAAGAGGACGACTCGGGGCTCAGCCCCCCTCGCTCTGACCACTGCCCCTACCAGAGCCCCCCAAGCAAGGCCAGTCGGCAGCCCTGCTCCCGCAGCCGCTCCAGCTCCGGCTCCACCTGCCGCTCCTGGTCACCAGCCGCCCGGAGGACCTTCAGGTACGGGTACGGATGGGTGGCCTCAAGGGGGACAGTGGGCAGCTGAGGACCGCGGTTCCCAGGGTGCCAAGGGAGGGAGGAGCCCTGAAGCCGGGGCTCCGTCTCCCCATGTGGCCCACGTCTGGTCCGAGGCCCTGGAGGTTCTCCCTGGGGCAGTTGTGGGCAAGTTCTGGAAGCAAGCAAAGCCTGCTATGTGATGGTCAGGAGGCACCCAAATCTCTTGGCCCTGGGAGAGCAAGAAAGCCCACTGCCTGGCCATTCGTGGCCTTTATGTCTAAGTGAACGTGTCCCTTACTCATCTGTGTTTTCTGCTTTTATATTTGTAAACCGGACCCAGTTTAGTATCTATGTGACATCGACACGTGAAAGGAAGATTAGCAGAATTCTCATCTGCGTTCTAAAAAAAAAATAATACCTGACAAACAATGAATCATGGAACACTTCATCTAAAACTAATGATGTAATGTATGGGGATTAACATAAGAATAAAAAAAATCATAAAAAAAAAATACCTGGACTTAAAGCAGGGATAAGGTTTATTCCCATTTCTTGGTGCTGCTGAGCTGTGCAGGACTTCTAGCAGCCAGCCGTCCCCCTGGTTGCTGCTGACCTTCCCACAGGGATGGATGGTGTATCATGAGCCTGTGTGCTCCTACCATCTTGGCTCACTGAACTGGTCTGAAAGAAGGTGCCGGTCCAGAAGTCCACGGGGAGCTGGGCAGAAAGAATGGAGGTTTGGCATATGTTGGTGGAGACAGGTTGCTTCTCTCCCCGATCACAGCAGGACCTGATTCTTCACCTGAGGGAGGCCTGAGGAGGGTCAGTGCAGGTCCCAAACCCTCTGCCTGAGATGCACGTGAATGACCACTAGATGGTGCTCTCGGGTCTGGAGCCGGGCCCCGGCCACGTGGCGCTCGTTACCCTGTGATGACTGGACCCCACCCGCCCAGCGTCTGAGTCTGTGCGTCTGGGGGTGGTGGTGGAGAATCTGCATTTCTAACTAGTTCCCAGTGATGATGATGTCTCCAGAGTGCCAGACTCTGAGACCCAGAATTCAGGTAATAGAAAAATATCTTTTCTTAGAAAAACTCCGCTTTATATATCTATACCAGTAGCTCTTATCTGTTTGAAAATCTGATTAAAGCAAACACTCCTCTTCCCCTTAAAATGTACATGGACCTCTAACTGGGCATTCAATTTTAGGGGGTTTGTAGACTCGAGACACTAAGGTTAAGAAGCCCTGCATTACCTGTTACTCAAAATGAGTTCCTTCTCGATTTCTCTAAAAGCCCTTCTACGTAATAAGCCAGGATGATTGGTCGGACCTCTCTGAGCCCTCTTTCCGGCTCCAGTCTCCTGGTATGCGCATTAGGCAGTTTCCTCTGCAACATTTCGTAGCTCAGAAGCTACTAAGGCTCTTTTCTTTTAGAAATACAACCCCCAAGGCTGGAACTGGAGCTTCCTGGCCTCCATTCCCTCCTGACCAGTTCAGGACTGTTGGGGGAAGGCCTGCATTCATGCACTTGCCTGCAGAGAGTTGGGAGCCTCTCTAGAAACTCCCATGGATTCTCCTTTTCCTCCTCTAGAAACTCCATGGATTCTCCTTTTCCTCCTCTAGAAACTCCATGGATTCTCCTTTTCCTCCTCTAGAAACTCCCATGGATTCTCCTATTCCTCTTCTTGCTTTTGGGCCAAGTTCAGGGCTGGCTTTTTCTGCTCCCTAGAGAAAATTAAGTGGTTAATTCAATTCTTGCTCAGCTGACAGAACTTGGCGCCTGGTAAATCTGGTAAACTGGTCATCCGTCTTCTCCAAACCCACATTTTTTCACCCATGCTTCCAATACCAAACATTGGTCCACAAGTGTTTTGTTTTTTTGTTTTTTTTTTTTAAAGATTTTATTTATTTATTTGACAGAGACACAGCAAGAGAGGGAACACAGGCAGGGGGAGTGGGAGAGGGAGAAGCAGGCTTCCCGCCGAGCAGGGAGCCCGATGCGGGGCTCGATCCCAGGACCCTGGGATCATGACCTGAGCCGAAGGCAGACGCTTAATGACTGAGCCACCCAGGCGCCCCGGTCCACAAGTGTTTTGAGCTGGTTTAAAAATAACAAACCCCACAGTACCTTCTGGTCACTCTCAGCTCTTCAGGTGGGAAACTGCCAATCTGTTGCAAAGGGATGATGATACTGTTATTTATAGCACTTTATTTATTTATTTATTTTTCAATTTTTATTTTTATTTTTTTATTGGAGAGAGAGAGGGCAGGGCAGAGGGTGAGAGAGATTCCCAAGCAGGCTCCATGCCCAGTGCAGAGCCTTACTCGGGGTTCAATCTTGTGACTCTGAGATCATGACCTGAGCCAAAGTCAAGAGTCGGACGCTTAGATGACTGAACTACCCAGAACGCATTTATAGCACTTTAAAGTTTGCAAGTCATATCCCCTTCTGTGACCCTATTTAGCTTCACAGATGCACTTGGAGGGCACATCTGCTTCTTATCCCCATTTTATAGATGAGGTTGCTGAGGCTCTTAAGAGGTGCAACAGAAAAGCAAGCAAGCAATTATTGAGCAGGTCTTGAGCTCAGCATTTTCTAATTTGCGCCTCACAAATGGCCAAGTTCCAAGAACTGGAACTAGGGGGATGTAAATAACTAGCCCAAGGTCACCCAGCAGGGAGGTGGTAGGGCCAGGATTCAAACGCAGGCCGTCTGACCAGAGAGCCGATGTGCTTATCCTATGCGCTGAATTTCCCGAGGACACAGATGGAACGGGCAGAGCCAGGACTCCCCGCCAGCCGTGCATGCCACGCTCCTTCCACTCTAGCATCTGGCTCCCTGGAGGAGGCCAGGCGAGAGGATGCGGGCATGTGATGCCCAGGAGGGTCCTGGGACTGCGCGCCCGGGCTGAAGAGCCTCATAGCCGGACTGGCCGTGGGGGCTGTGACCGCCGGGCTCGCCTCTTGGCTGGGCACCAAGCGCTAGAGAGCAGTGGGTCTAGGATGAGCAGCTCTCCTTCTAGCTCTGGCTACCCCACGTTCTAGCTTTAGGCAGATCCCATACTGAACCTGAGCCTTGGGGTTTTCCTTTGGAAAATGGGGAAATGTAAGACCTCATAGGTTGCTTTTCCCCCATCAGATCAAATGCAGTAATGAAGCGAAAGAGCCCTCATGGCATAAAAAGGCGCTGATTAGCGACACGGTGATTCCCAGCAATCCAGTCCCAGAAGCTGTGGCCAGAGCCATGTGTCCGATGGTGCAGACCCGCACGCAGTCCCGGGCTGTCGCTGCTGGGGGCGAAGCTGGGCTTCTGCAGGCACCCTTGTGAGCGAGTTCGAAAGAAGCGTCCCTTGCTTCCTGGGGCAGCTGCACCCGCCCACCCTGCCGTGGTCCCTCCTGAGAGTGAGTGCCTCTGCTTTGCTTGTTCACTGACAGATGTGAGAGCAGAGGGCCGTGTTCAGACGGAACGCCAAGCGTCCGGCATGCCAGGAAGCGGCGGGAAAAGGCCATTGTAAGTGATCTGGGGCCCCGGAGCCCGGAGTGAGTGGGGAAGAGCAGGGGCATCAGGACGTGCCAGGACTTCCTAGACCTGAAGCCCTTTGAGGCTGGCTGTGGCCTGCAGAAGATAATTCCATTTCTCTGACTTCAGAAAGCACCAGGGTCCCCAAAGGGCACCAGAGGTGGCATCGTGCAAAGTGTGGCCTAGGGACTGGCTGTGAGGCACGGAGCCGGTGGTGATTTTAGGACTGAGCATTGGAGGCTCGACAGGGCCAAGAGGGCAGGCTGTGTGTGTGTGTGTGTGTGTGTGGTGGGGGGGCAGCGGGGAGCAGAGCTGGGCCAACCAGGCCACAGAGCAGCCCTGCTGCCACCTTCTGTGTGACCTTGGGCAGGTCTCCCAGCTTCCCTGAGCCTCAGTTTACTCATCCATACATAAGGGAGTTGGGCCTTGTCCTTCCTAAGGGTCCCCCAGCTTGATCAGGGCTAAGGGATCAGGAGAGCCTGCTCCCTGCTTCCCACTGACCTCCCTCATCCTCCCCCAGAGTTAGTCTCTGGGCCCAGGCTGTGCCAGGAAGCTGCAGAGGAGAGCTGGAACCAGCCCCTCCACGTCACTGGAAGGAAGGGAAGGGAAAGTAAGACGGGGCGCAGACAGACAGACTTGAGCTTGATTGCTTTCCCCCGTGACGGGTGCTCCGGGGCAGGGACGGCGGGGTGGGTCCATGAGGTGTGCACACCCAGAGGTGCACAGCTGTCAGCAAGCAGGTCCTGACCAGCACGGGCTGTGCCTGGAGCGTCTTTCTGGAATGCATGTGTGGCCATTCAGCGGTTGTGACGTGTTTGGCATGAGCGAGACGGACAAGGTTCCCCCCAATTCCTGTGGCTGGGGCAGAAGGGGGAGAAGGGCAGCAGACTCATAAACAAGGAATAATCACTGTAATCAGAGGTGGGGAGGGGCACGGTGGCAGTAATCATGGCAGGCTAAAGTCTCCGAAATCAACAGTCGTGTGTTGACTGTCGGGGAGGATGTGTTCATAGGGCGGTCTGGGAAGGACATCGGCAAGGAGCTAGATGCTGATGGATGAAAGGGGCCACCAGGCAGTTTCAGGAGGACCGTGGGGCCAAAGCAGCAAAGAACCTTACCAGTTGAAGGAGCCGCCAGGAGCCTGGGGGAGGGCGTTCCTTCACTGAGCAGAACCCCGTTCCCCTGCGATTGGCAGTGGAGGCCTACCGTGGCCCCTGGGCCGACCTTCCCTCCCTGTCCTCTGTGAGATGAGAATGGAACGGCTCCAGAATCACTGGCCTGAACCTGTTCCCAGAGAAAGCCTGTCCAAACCAGAACCTGTCGTTTGACCCACTGGAGCACAGGTTTCCAGGAACGCAGCTGGAGTTGACCCAGCGGGTCAAAATAGCTCTTCCAGCAGCAGGGCCTTGAACTGGATCCAGTCACAGATTGGAGAGGAGAGGAGGGCACATTCCAGCCTGGGTTTCTCCCCACCCCTCCCTCTGCTGGGCTGTTCGAGGGACCCAGCTCACCTGATGTGACCTCTTAAGTCACAGTGTCTCCATGCTGGCCTGGCACAGCTGGGGATGATGGTGGCTCCGAGCCCCATGGCCTGCATCCCTTTGCCCTCCTCCCAGCCCACCGTGACCCCCACAATGACCTGGCTCCCCATCCTTGCCCATTACCATCTTGGCAACTTGCCTTTCTACCACAACCTCCCCCACGACCAGAAAAAGTCCCAGGCTCAGAACACAGCTGTGGAAGTAGGCAGTTACATTAATGATGAACCCTTCTCTCGTCTCTGTCCCTTCTCGGCTCCTTTCCTTCAAGCGAGCAGTTGCTTCCTTTGGGAACCATTCCCCATCCGACTCTCGGCGGCCCCTCCGGCAACAAGGCAGGTCTTCTGGGATAGGGATCGTCATTGTCCTCTCTGACTCCAGCCCCAGCTGGTGTCACCCACTCAGCCAGGTGTCATGGGCTGAGGACGAGGACTCCACAGGAGCCCACCATCAAGGGGGTCCCAGGAAGCCAGGCAGTGACTGGGTCTTTCTGTGTTTCCCTTCTTGAGCAGGGCGAAGGCCGTGTGGTGTATGTTCGAAATCTCTCCAGTGACATGAGCTCCCGAGAGCTGAAGCGGCGCTTCGAAGTGTTTGGTGAGATTGTGGAGTGCCAGGTGCTGACGAGAAGCAGGAGGTGAGTCAGGTCAAGCTATTGCAGAAGAGGGGAGCGGGGAGGGGCAGAGGTCCCAGTCCGCGCCTGGCCACACAGAAGATGCCCGAGATGTGCAGAACAAATCTGATGAAACCCGCAGCCTGGACCTGGAGAGCCAGGCCCCAGAGAAGGTCCAGTAACAGTTGTGCGGCCTAGCAGTAAGCTGGTGGTTTGCTAAGTGCCAGGCAATTCCTGTGCGTTCTCTTCAGCCTTCGGGCATGCCTGTGGCCTCTGCGCTCATTCTAGCGCTCTCCCTTTCGGGAGAGCTCAGACCAGTTAAGTGAGCAGCTAGTTAGTAGCAGAGCTGAATCTGCAGCCCACATGTCCGCTTCAGGTTCTCTACCTTGGGGCTGGTACAGGGCAGCAGACAACCCCCGGGGGCTTAACTGCACACTTGTACTGGAACGCCGCTGACCTGCAAGACCCCCGCTACTCACATCCCTCCATTCCACTGGACCAGCCAGCTTCAGACCTTTTATTCTGCTGGGTGTCTTGGTTTTTCTTCCCTCACCTGGGGAAGCAGTGTTCATCTGTCAGGGGATCTGCAAGAAGAATGGGTTGTGTGTAAATGCACAACTTAGATGTCAAAACTGTCAGTTTCGAGATAATTCTAAAGTATCTCCCATTGTATTTGCCAACTAGGTTATTGAGGTTTTTAAATTCTAATTTAACGATCATTTTTAAAAGCTTCATTGAGAAAATAGTTTCTATATAGGAATCATTACACACTTCATACCCATTAAGGTGGCTACAGAACATCCCAAGTGTTGACAAGGGTGTGGAGAAATCAGAACCCTCGTGCACGTTGGTGGGAATGCAAACTGGGGCAGCCACCATGGAAACCGGTATGGACGCGCTTCAAAAAATGAAATAGAGAATTACCGTGTGATCCAGCAATCCGCTGCTGGGTATATACTTAAAAGAATCGAAAGCAAGATCTCGAAGAGATACTTGCACGCCCATGTGTATAGGAGCTTTATTCACAATAACCAAGAAGTGGAAACAACCCAAGTGTCCGTTGACTCATGAACAGATAAACAAAATGCAGTCTCTGCATACAGTGGAATATTACTCAGCCTTAGAAAGGAAGGAAATCCTGTCACATGTCTCAAGCATGGATGGACCTTGATAATCATAACCTCATTATGCTCTATGAAATCAGCAGTCTTAGAAGGACAAAGATTGTATGATTCCATTACATGAGTTATCTGGAGTAGTCCAATGCCAGGAAACAGCAAGCAGCAGAGAGAGTGGAGATCCGTTCCCAGCAGCGTGAACATACTGAACACACTACTGAACTTGTTCTAAAGATGGTACATTTTATGTTTTGTGTTTTTTACCACAATTAAAACAAAAAAGTCATTACACAAGCAAACTGTTTTTTAAGTTCTGTGCAGTATTCAGGACATCAAATGGAAAGAGCATGCAAAAACAAAGCGAGCAGTCCTGGACGTTTCGAGAGGTGGAGGGGGCCGACTTTGGCCTGGCTCAGAGAGGAGTCAGGAAATGTGATTCAGCTGAGTGTTAATTAGGTGCCTGGTGTTGGTAAGCCCGTCCTGAGCGGTAGGGGGACTCCACCGTGTCTCTGCCCTGAGGATTCTACATAGCAGAGGGACTAGCAGCCAGGATTCTTTTTCTTGCTATTTGTAGAGCTGAAGAGCTGAGGGAAGAACTGGCTTTAGGAGCCCCTCGCCTCACATCCTTCTCGTGCAGGCTGCCCTCCGACGGCAAAGTGGCTGCCTCCAGCTCTAAGCTTACCTACCTCCTACCGGGGAAAGGAGGGGTCTCCCTCACAGTTCCAGCCAAGAGCTGGGACAGATTCTTTGGGTTTCTGCTTTGGGCAGCAGGCGCATCCTTGGACGGGTCGCTGCGAACACACGGCACCGTTGTCAGAGGAAGGGGAGTGGATGCTGAGCAGGCAGACACAGTGTTGTCTACCACAAAGGACGAGATGTGTACAGAACACCAGCTATATTAGGGAAGGGGGAGGCCACATTAGCAGCCAAGGAAGTGGTGGCCGAGGCTGGCTTCGAAGGAGGCAGGAGGGCTAGACTGGGGGTAGAGGTGTGGCAAATAAGCTTTCTTGCTGGGAGGCCTGAGTTTGAATACCCTGCCCTACCACTTGCCTTTGGGGCAAATTCTGAGCTCCGCAGAGCCGGTTTCCTCATCCCTGATGGGGAGCAAGTTGAGGCGCGTGGCAGACGTTCTGTGAAATCACCTGCTCTTACTATTATTACACAGTAGAGGCCGGCCTAGCGATGGCCATCATCTGTATTTGGGGGGCCATGCGACATGGTTACTGAATCAGTGTGGCTCTCCGCTCATTATCTCATCATGGGTGGTCTGAGAGTGTCGACCAAGCTGGCTCAGTAACGTGCTCCCCCTGACCTCCCCCCACAGAGGCGAGAAGTACGGCTTCATCACCTACCGGTGTTCGGAGCATGCTGCCCTGTCTCTGAGGAATGGCGCTGCCCTGCGGAAACGCAACGAACCCTCCTTCCAGCTGAGCTATGGAGGACTCCAGCACCTCTGCTGGCCCAGACACACTGACTATGGTGAGTGCACAAGGCCCCGCCACACTCCAGTGAGACCTAAAGCCCGCTCTGACCCAGCTCTCGCCCTAAAGCTCTAACGTGCCTGCTGGTCAAACTTCGCAGCCTGGAGGCTGCCATCTTGTTTCTCTTTTGGTCTCCGGTCCGTCTTGTCCTGTCTCAAGACTGGTACCAAGAGAGAGATTCGAGGCCCCTGTGGCCTCTTGGAAGGTCCAGTCTTGTGTTCATAGCCAGTTGGCAGAACCATGATTAACTGTCTCTTTTACCTCTCGGGGGCCAGTGGCTGCCCTGCTGCTTTTCGGGGGCATTCCATCGTGGCCCCAACAGGCAGCAGGCAGCCTTGTCTGTCAATGGGCCGCAGCGAAATAATACTGTCAGCACGCCCTCGCCACTGGGGGACGAGTTAGTGAAGAAGGACAAAGACGTACCGTTTAGGAGAGAGGGATCTCTAGAGGAGACTCTGACCTGTCTCCGTAGCGCGGGTCCGAGGGTGAGGACACGCAGGAGGGTTCCTGGCCAGGCCGTGTTTCGCCTGGCTGCCCGTCCACGGGGCATCCTAGCTTTGTTGGCCACCTTAGGTGACGTCAGCAGTGGTTTACCAGTGGGCAAGAAGCTCTTAGGGAGACAGCTTTGTAGGATATCGGAGCTAGAAAGGAGCTGTGGGGCACGCTAGCTGGGGCCACCGCATTCTGGAAACAGGGCAGCCCCGAGCCGTTGACGACGGGGCAGAGGTAATGCTTGCTGTCTAGTGCTCTCTGAGGCCTTGGGCCACACGCGCTCCACGGGGCTGACCCTGGTGGCAGGTTTCCTGATGGTCCGGCCTTTCTGAGTTGCTCACCGCCTTCCCCTCTCCTTGACTCCTCCACCCCCTGCCCAGATTCCAATTCAGAAGAGGCCCTTCCTGCGTCAGTGAAAAACAAGTACGAAGCCATGGATTTTGACAGCTTACTGAAGGAGGCCCAGCAGAGCCTGCATTGATAACAGCCTTAACCTTCGAGGAATACCTCAATACCTCAGACAAGGCCCTTCCAATATGTTTACGTTTTCAAAGAAATTAAGTATACGAGAAGGCGAGAGCGCGAGCGCGTGAGAGAACACACGTGAGAGAGAGAGAGAGAGAGAGACTTGAAACTGCTGTCCTTTTAAAAAAAAATAATCAATGTTTACATTGAACAAAGCTGCTTCCGTCTGTGAGTTTCCATGGTGTTGATGTCCCACTGCCACCATAACGTCCTCGCTTCCGGCGGGCGGCCCTGGGCGCGCCTCCCGGTGCTGGGCCAGCCCCCGTCCCCTCGCTCCCTGCCCGGCTCCCCTCGTAGACGTGCAGCCGTGTGCACCATAACAGTTCTCGTCCGTAGTATGTGATGATGAAATTGTTACTCGTGAATAGAATCAGGATTATACACTCGTTTTTAATTGAAGAAAAACAAAGTATATCCTTCAAATAACGTATTTATGGCTCAGACGTACTGTGCCTGGGATTATTGTATCGCTTCCTTGAGTTTTTAACTATGCACTGTCGTGAGGTGTTTGCCACTGAGCTGCCGTGCTCCCTGGGCCAGGGCGCCCTAGAGGTGCTGGGTGGCTGGCGGGTTGGTCCCCAGGGGAGCGCGGGCTGCAGCCACAAGTCAGAGCAATGGAGAAAGGCTTCTGGGACTCGCCTGCCAAGCTCTGCCCTGTCTCTCACTGAGCACGTATGGGTCCAGTTCCAGTTGGAACCCTCACCTGGTGCCAGCCGGTGCTCGGAGCTTGGGCCTGGCCTGGAGTGCTCGGATCCTGGCAGAGCCTGTAAGGAAGGTGGGGCGAGCCGCCTGATTCTTGTTTTCCCAGGCGAGGTGGGCAGTGCCCCAAGAGGGGATGTGACTTGCCCGAGGTCCCATGGCCAGTGACGGGGCGGAGCAGTGACCCAGCCCAGGCCTCCTGATTCCTGGTCCCATGCTCTTGCAATAGCTGGGGTAAAGATGCACAGTTCCAGGGGCCGGTAGAGGTGAGGCCAGCTACGTTGGGCCACAGGCTAGAGGCCTCTGGGCTTACTTGGAGGGTTAAGTCGAAAGCTGGCTCGCCAGCATTAGGCAAGTTTAGGCTCGGGCATGCGTCTTGATCCAGAGGGTTCTGTGGTTTGCCTATACATGTGGACATGCCATCAGAACCTCAGTGACATACCTGGAGTGGCACAGGCAGGTGATCTGGGAGCAGTCATCCTTCCGGGGCCAGCCACCAACCCATTCTCCTCCTACCAGCTTGTCTTGAGGCAGGGGAAGCAGGAGGGGCATGTGGGGGCCGGGGGTGGAGAAGACAATCTCCAAGGTCCTTTCCAACTTAGACAACATTCTAATTGGGCTTTACTTTAAATTTTATGTTCTTGAGTGATGTCAAAACCATGTCCAGCTTGGATGTTCTGCAGGTGCCTTGGGGGGCCATTCGTGAGGGAAAGCATGGCCAGGCAGGGTATGAGCTCGTTACCTCCAACTTCATCTCATTCGTATGTCAGGGTTCCTTGGGAAATTTTTGTATTAAGAAGAAAAGAAAGAGAAAAAGTCCTGCTTGCTTTAAAAACTTTTGAAATTAACTCAGTAAACTCAACAAGCTAATTTAATCTATTGCTCCTGCCAGGCTTAGAACTTTGAGAATTGGTATTTGATCATTATTATTATTTTTAAGATGATCAGATACCTGAGTAGGTATCCCATGGGCTTGTCCTGGGAGGTGAGCATACTCCAAGCCCACGGAGAAGAAGGCTGGAGGAAGCGGGCTTTAGAAGGAATAGGGAATTTGAGCTCCTGCGTATCAAGTCACTTCCTTCTACCTCCCTGGGCCCCAACTTCCTTTTCTGTGAAATGGACTGAGGGGGAGAAGTAGGCAAGAAGTAGGGACCCTAAGGTCCCTGCCAGCTCTTCTGCAAAGGTGGTCTCTAGCTCAAGATGGCAAATACATGGCTCATGTACCACTATTGCCACATCCTTGGCCAGTGGCAGACATAACTAATCGACCACAGCACTCATGTTCTTTGAGCTTGGGAGTTCTTTTAGAATTCTCAACACAGTGCTCTGGGCAGCTATTACTAATGGATCAGAGTTTAACTAAACCATCTGACATCCTGGTCTGATCTTTGAAAGGTTTCCATCATATAGACCCAAATGGTGGCTGGGTTTCATGCTGGCCCATCCCTGTCTATCATGTCCTGGTCTATGAGAGAAAATTCCCCTAAAGCCATTCATTGGCACAGGACTCCCAATACTGTGACACACAACCCCCACTTGGGTTTGGGGGGGAGCAAGCGGAATAGCGGACATAAAATGTTTGAGGGAGGTGGGGTTTATGAGGATGAACCACAAAAAAGGACTTTTCCACAGCACAGACCTGAACATTGTAAATTCCTTTTACAGCTGTTCACTGCCTAGCACACAGTAGGCACACAATAAATGGTTGTGGAATGCAATAGAATAGAATTTAAATCTGTCTGCTGCCTCCCCTAAGTCCTGATTTGCACCAAGGAGTACACTTAGGGTTCATCCTGTGGAAACCAGTAGGAAGGAACTTGAGATTCAGAGTCTGGAGAGCTGTTGAGTTTTGGCTCCACCAAGAGCGCTGTGACCTTGCGAAGTCACAGAATCCCTCCCCCTCTCCTCTGCTCCAGAAGGAGTTGGACTAGAGGTTCTCTAAGCCCCTCCTACTTGTTTCTTCCTTGGTTTGCCCTAGGTCAGAGATCCTCCCCTGGGCAGGTGGTCCGGGAGGGTAAAGAAAGGCAGATTTTTAGTGGAAGACCAGTCTCCCCCTCCCCTCTTCCTGGGGCAGCTGAGGCTGCCCATCACTTCCCATGGCTGCAGGACACTCGAAGGTCCTCAGATACCGCCCGTTGAGCAGAGCAGAGATGCGAGCATGGCGCTGGGAGGTCCCGTGCCTAAGGTCAGGGCTGGCTGTGGGGGGACTGCTGGCGAAGAGCACCAAGCAGTTTCTGCTTGCCATCCCATCCCTAACAGGCTACAAGGTGGAACACTGACCGAGCCTGCAGACAACCTCTATCCGGAAGACTCATTCGGTGCTGTGTATCACTAACCGAGGAGACTCCACGGTCTCTCCAGGGAAGCTAGTCCACCTTGGTCCCTCGCCCACCACATTGAGGAGTAACCCAGAGGGAGCAGCTGCTGCTAGCGACCATGTCATTGTAGCTCTGTCCCAGTGTGTGCTCTGGACGATGTTTACGTGTGATGCCCTAAAAGCTGGCAGTAGACTCTCTTGACAGCCGCCCACGCCGGGCACGTTGTGCTGTCCGTCTGTGTGCCGGGCTGGCGTTTCCAGAAATGTCCGGTCCAACCGCTAAGTGGAATTCTTCATCTCCTTCCTCAGTCGGTACCAGGCTGAATCAGAATCCTCAGTCTTGGGGGTTCTGGTTACCGAAGGAAAATGCATCAAAGAGGTAAAGAACATGAGTGGATGGAGTGCAGAGAAGGCCCCCACCCGCCCCCGCGTAGCCCATCACACCTTGCTTCCAAGTGTTGAGTCAAAGAGCCACCGAGCAGGTGTCCACATCTGCAGCGGGGCCTTGCAGTGTGGCGTGCGGACCGTGTTGGGGGGCGGGGGGGGGGGCGAGGCAGGGCTTGGGGGCAGGAGGAAGAAGGGAGGAGAGCTCTGAGCTGCAGACACTCAGTACCCAAGTCCTGGTGTGGGGAGAGACGCACTAAGAAGGCTGGCATTGCACAGAGCCTGTGCTGGGGCAAGTTTTGAGAGTGGCTTCTTCTAGGCGTCTGCAGCATGCCCGCCCAGGCCACCGAGCGAGTGGTGGGAGGCGGCGGCAGGGAGAGGGTTGGCATGTGGTCCTTCTGCAGGGACAGGGGAGAACCTCACCCCAGGCCTTGGGCTGCGCTGAAATCACAGCTGAGCCTTCAGCTTGAGAGAGGGGCCGTCCCAGCCGCAAAGCAGAACCAGCCCCGGACGGCGGGTTGATCTGACTCCCTGACATCAAAACTGCAGTCTTTTTCTTACTGTCTGAGAGGTGTCAGTTACCCTCAGATAGGACTAAGGGAGGAAATGGGATGTACAGTAGCAAATACGGTGAACCTCATGGTTTCGTTGGCCAAAGAAGAGGGACTCCCTCGTCCCTTCCCACCGAGGCAGGAGTTGGTGCAGTGTTTAAGCTGGCCGCCAGGTCCCGGGGGGTATTTGCCCACAGAGGTGGGCTCCAGGGCTGTGCACAGAGTCCGGAGGTACAGGGTAAATGGAGGGAGAGCTCGGGGGCTGGGAAACCTACAGAAATGCCCTTGGCTGGGTGAGGGGAGGACCCCCGGGAGCCGGCTGCAGGATATCAGGAAGTAGACAGAGCCTGCCTTCGCACTGAACCAATAAAAGCACTTTGAGAAAACCACAACACTTCAGCCTGGCTCCATGTTTCTACGCTGGCAAATGTGGGTCTCCGGCTGTGTGAGGGACTCTCCTAGGGATTGGGCTGGAGTCGGGAGGGGGGCTGGTCGGCGGGGGGGGGGATCGAGATTCCCTTCCTAAATAGTGGCAGAGCCGATCCTAGGGCCAGCCCTTTGCTGGCCCTTTTGTTGGAGGCCCTAGAGAAAGGGAACAGTGAGTTTAGATCTTGGTGCCTCTTTTTACGTATGTTTGAAAAGCTAAAACTGTCGGAAATGGGTTTACAGAGCAAGTCACCCAACTATAAGCCATCTCAGTGAGAAGCCTGATGTTTCTCACTTGCTGTGTGATCTGGGGCCTCTCTGTTCCCTTCACTAATGAAGGAGAGCATTGGACAGAATGAGCACCAAGGTCCCTTTCGACCCTGATAGGCTCAGGTTCCCACCCGGGAGCATCGGGAATCGGTCACTCACCTGTGAAACCAATCTCACCCTCTGGCTGCGCCCAGCTCGAGTCCCGGGTGAGAGATCTCTGCAGGGCCACCAACCAGCAGTGGATTCAAACCCACCTGGTCCTGGCCCAGTTCCCTTATATGAGGCCAGCTCCCCGGGACAGATCAAAGCCATAGTTTCTCACGGGGATGGTGAGAAGTTCGACCCCAGCTTGGCTAGGTGGCGGTCTCGAATCTCACATTAGCCTTGTCATTGTCCCCACCGAGCAGCTTTTAATCCGACCGTTGTGACCACTTGGCTGTTTCTCTCTTGCTCTCAGACGATACTAGCAATACACTTGTTTTTGTTTTTTGTTTTTTTCAAAACAGCTTAACTTAGGCACTTTTCACACATTTCCTTCAAGTGATTGTAAAACCTCTGGGGCAACGGGAGGCATTGATCACACTGCATGTGTTTAGGGCAGCTTTTGCTTTTTGTTTCTTTAATAATCCAGCAGTGGTGGCTGAGGCTTCGAGGTCTTGGGGGACAGGTTTTCAGATATTCCGGTTCTTCCGATACCTTGCATACCGGAAGCCGCACAGAAATCCACGTCCCCGAACCGGAGGCTTGGAGAATATGGTTTTGTAGGTGGTCCGTCCCTGGGCAGAGCAACACCTCAAAGACGTGTTTCTATGGTTAAACCCCCTCTGTGCTGTATGTTTTGTCAAAGGATCCTGCAAGGAAGCCTAACAGAGCCTCCTTTCCCACTTGGCCAGCCTTGCTCACGGCTGACTTGTGAAGGGATTGGTCAGCTTCCACCTCGGCCCTTTGCCTTATCAACGTCTGGTCGCCCTCTAGTGGCCAAAGACTGTATCCACCAGCTACCCGGATGGAAGGCAAATAAATCCTTTCGGCCACCTTGCTGTCCAACACCAATTCGGGGAATTAAATGTAACGGCCTGAGTGAACTGTCTATGTGTTTAGAACCCAGTGTAACACCAGTCAGAAGACTCCAGAAGCAACCACTTAGTAGACTGAGAAGCACACTATAGTTATTCTTTGGGCAGAGGAGACAGGAGTGGACCCTGTGTCCAGGTGCCCGGGAGGGGTTTACTCTAACTGCAATACTAGCAGCCCAGCTGCTGACCTTGTTAAGTGAACCTCTGCAAGGTGGCCCGCACTGTACCCTCGGGGCGAGCAAAGAGGTTGGGTGTGAGGATTCGGGAGCGGGGGGGGGGGGGGCGGGGGGGCCTGGCCGTGGCCTTTGGTATGGTCCACTGAATAGCCAAACAGGTCTTTTGGTTTGTTTTTGTATTTTGTATTTAAAAATTCTTGTCAAGTGTTTTTGTGTTAGGAATAAAAAGTCATAAACAATTCCCAACTTTGTTCCTTGAGGGGTGTTCTGATTCCGACGGAAACAGGTTGGCGATCTCAAGGGGTGTGTGGTCAGGGCGGTCAGTGGGACAGGGAGGCGGACCACCCGCATTTCCAGATGGTCTCTGGGGAAGATGACCGTCCAGAAGTCTGGCTCCGTGCAGTCTGCTCTGGAAATTCACCCCCACCTCCTCGTGCCACGGTGTTAATATTGGCTTGGAGGGTCTGCTTCCTCCAGAGGCGGCTGCAGAGGGTGAAACCGACACAAGATCCCTCTCCCCAACCCCAGGTTTCTAAAGAGACGGTGTCTGTGGCTAGCCTTAATCGACTGGGCGAGGGGGTCCCTATGGTCCCTTCCAGCGTTTCCAAATCTTGGACTCAAATCCTTTTCTCTTGGTGTGACCAGGCAGCCTAGAGAATTCTGAGCAATAGGGAGCCGGGGCTGTCCCCGGCTCTGTGACAGGGTCAAACCAGGGAGTGGCTGAACTTGTCAGGTTTGGGCATCCCCAGGGGTACTACTGTAGGGGGCATTATCTATTGGGAAGCTCAACAAGGTAACTACAGCCTGGGGTGCGTGAGCGCAAGGCTGTGTGTGTGTGTGTGTGTGTGTGTGCCCGCGCACGCCTGTGTTTGTGCGTGTGGACTTACATTGATGCATTTCTTGAGAAAGGTGCAAGAATTTCACCTACACAGAGGGACACATCTGCTTTGTTATTTATAATAGAAAAGCTAAATTTTAATTTTTTAAAGGACACTGCTAATGATTGAGAATCGAGTTTTTAGTTTTGCTATTTTTTTTAATTGGTAGAGGATTTTTATATATTTTTTCCATTTTGTTGGGTTGTGTCCTTATTTATATAAATACTTTATCTGTAAGAGGCAAGGAAGACACCTTCTTTGCTTTTAATTATTGTGGTTGTCATCGTCCCTATTTTATTTCCGGTGTGATTTATCTGTCTTACCTTCTAAATGAGAAACCGTTTTCCTGTATTTGTACATTGTCAGATTCTATAGTTTCATAGGTAATTTAACCAAATTGCTCTATGTATTATTATTCTGTGAGTATAAAGTTCTATTTTAACGTCTGTAAATACTTCAGAACTGGCTTCTTTCCTCAGACTCCCACTGTGGGGTTATTGTTTACATCACAAAAACTGTAGAATCTCTATGCTCATGTACTGTAAATAGTGAAGTGATCTGCTTATACATAAACTTAACAAATACACTATGGAGATTAAAAAAGAAAATACCACCCACAGCCCCATCTAGGTGTGACTTTATTTGTCGGCGTGCTTGCTGTGAGGGACACCCCGCCTGCTAAGTGGGAAAAGGATTCTGGTTTCGGGGTCACTTTCCCGGAGAAGAGCCTGGTCAAGGTGGGCCCCGCAGCCGCCCCACCCCCAGCCCTCTAAGCTGTCACATTGTCACATTGCATGGCGACGGTGATCGTGAACCAGTCACACTCAGCCTCCCCCAACAGCCATTCCGTGACCAGCTTTTCGCCATGACTTTTCGAAAGTTCTCCCGCTTTCTGCACAAGGACTTCTTTGTCTGGCTACAGCTCCTTTTTCACACGAGCACACTAAATAAACATGCGGAAAGCGATATTTTGACATGTTTTTAAGCAAAAACACCAACTGACAACTGCAAAACAGTTTCTGGTCCAAAAAAAAAAAAACCCACAGACACACAGAAAAAACCGTTTCTGGCCAGAGGATCTGAAGAGCAGACTTGAGCTGTGTGCTGCATGTGGGTGACTTTGAACGGTTTTCCTTTGCTCACTTAGCCCCAGCGGGAGCAGTGAAGACATGACTCTCTGTCTTGGACATGTGTGTCATTTCCTTGGTTTCAAGCTCTCACGGATTTAGCCTGTATTTTGCCTTAAAGCTGCTTTAGCTTTATTTTCTAGGTGCAGTTGGAGTGCAAGAGCCCCATGGATTCCCCATGTGCCCCCAGAGGGTGGAAACATTGGTGAAGAAAATCATAGATCCACGAGAACAAGTAAAATAAGCCGTTCTATTTTATGTTCTGTGCAAGCTATTTCCAAGTTGTTGATTTCCTATGTAAACTAGCTCTCGTTTTCAGATGATTTATTTTCGCAGTCTGGAAACGGTTTGGATTTCTGCAGTTGGAGAGAAGCCCATCATGATATTTCCTGTACAGATGAATGGGGATGTTTCCGCTGTGCAGCGGGGTACTGTGACTTGAGTTGGTCTTTAGCGAGGTTATCCATGGGACTGATCACTCAGTATCTGTCGCCCCCTTGCTTGATGGTAAAGTCCAGGAAAGCAGGGCTGCTTCTCTATTCATGGTAGGGTGCCCAGCCCAATTGCTCAGGAATTCCTGAATGGACGAGTGAATGGATCCTATCCATGGCCTGATGACACAGCTAGGGAGGCAGCCAAGCCATGGAGTCACAAAAATCCCTTCAAAGATGCACTCAATGGTGTGGGAGATGTAGAGGCTCAAGACCTGTGTTTGAGACCCAACTCTGCCACTTCTGTATTGTGCAAACTTGCACAAGCCACCCCTTCGGCCCCTGGTTTCCCCGAGTATGAAACAAAATGATCTGCTTAGATGAACTCAGAGGTCCCTTATGTTCTAAAAAGGCTGATTCTCAGAAGCAGTATGGTGCAGGGAAAATGGTTACAAGCCAGGAGTCTGGTGCCAGGCTGTTTGGCTTTGAGTCTTGACTCCACCACTTACCAGCTGGGTGTCCTCGGGCAGGTTTCTTAACCTCTCTGAGTCTCATCCTCATGTGATAAATGAGGCTAAGTGATAGTTTCTAACCCGTAGGGTCGTGAGGGTGAAATTAGGTCGTGAACAGTACCTAGGACATCATAGGAGGTGCTTAATCAACAGAAGCTGCTATCCTCATGCACCGTCTTATTGGTGCTAACCATAGCCCTGTGAGAGGCATGGCGGGGACTGGGACTCTCATGTGACAGATGGGGAAGGCTGAGGACTGGGGAGAGCAGAGGCAACCTGCCCAAGGAATGGAGCCAGGACCAGCATCTGTATGTTCCTGAGTGACACTTACCTCTCCTCTTTACCCTGCCACTTAACCACTAAATGTGGCGTGCTTGGGGACATGTCGCTGTTGAAACACTCTGAGGGTGTCAATTTCGGGAGAGTTAAAAGATGAGGGTTCCAGACCCAGCTCCCTAGTGACATCCCGACCTGCGAACGTGGGCAAGGCTCCTGCGCCAGGAGCCAGGAGTGATCCGCTATGGCAGTCACAGGGCCATGTGCTCTGTTCTCTGCGACTCGGGGCATCTGGAGGGAAGCGAGGGAACAGTGCCACGAACTTGGCCCAGCTCATGCCTTCACTGGCCTTCATTCCTCATTTATGTAAAAAGGGAGGTTGGAGGAGATCCCTGGTTTACACAGAGTTTGGAGAAACCCTCTGGTTCCCTCCTCCAAGCAAATGCTTTAATACGTTAGCCGCTGCTTTAATACATTCTCTCTGGGAGGAAGAAAAGTTCTAGAGCTATCTTCCACCTTGAGAACCAGGGACAGCGGAGCATGAGGCGAACAGGTAAATTCAGACTATGGGACAACTGACAGTGTTTCTGCAACAAGTCATTGGCCAAGGAAAAAGTGGAAGGAGCGCTTTTGTAGATTAAAAGAGGCTTAAGAGACATAACAGTTAAAGTGTGAAACTCCTTTGGATCAGAGTCAAGCAAACCAACTAATTAGGACACTTTTGCAACATTGGGGGCAAGGCGACGAAGGATAGGCTGGGCTCCCCAGAAGGCAGCTGGGCTCCCCAGAAGGCAGCCTCTGCAGTGGTCTTGGTCTGCAAGATGCTTATTAAGGAATGCCCATAGGACAAACACCTGCGGAAGGGAAGGGAGTAGGAATGGGCAGAGGGAGAAGCTGAGCTGTGATGGAGCTCCGGTGGCAGCCTTGGTGATCCCAGCAGGAATCCTGGAGCTAGAAGGGCCCTTTGGAGTTGTCCCATGAGGGGCCAAGGTGGCTGCGCCTTAACAGGCATGGGTCCATCGTTGTGTGTAGGCCATCCTGGGAAAGGGCGTGACCTTGGACAAAGTGTCTCCTTGCAGCTGAGGTCATGTCTGTGGGACAGCACTGAGAGCAGCAGGGACCGCAGGTCCTTTACTCTTCAGGAAAGTGTCTGTGCAGCTCATCACGGCCTCTACCACAACTGGATGTGAGGTGTTCATTTGCTGCATGTGATAATAATGTGGTTATATTAGAAAACACCCAGATGTTTTTAAAGATGTGTAATGGAGGAGTGAAATGGTATGTCTGAAAGGTGCTTGTAAATACTTCAGCTAAAGAGCCTGGGTGGCTCCTTTGGGGAAGAGCATACAACTCTTGATCTCGGGGTTGTGAGTTCGAGCCCCATGTTGGGTGTAGAGATTACTTCAATCAATAAATACACTTTAAAAAAAAAGAAAAAAGACCATCAATTTAATAAAGAAAATACTTCAGCTAAGAGAAAAAAATGCAAAAGAAATGTAAAAGGATGGATGAGCAAATGTGGCAAAATCTTGATATTGGAATCTGGGTGATGAGGAAGGAGGGAGGGATTCGTTGTACAATTCTCTACTTTTGAGGATGCTTGACAATTGTTAAAAGAAAACAAACAATGAAAGTATAAGAACAAAAATGATTCTAAGCAAGCAGGTGAATCTGGCCTTAATGAAATGTTTAATTGATATCTATGCAAGCTAGAATGTTGGTTTTAGCTCAGTAAAATACTCAAAACAAAAAATGTTTGAACACCACTAGATAGGATGTAAACTAAACTCTCTTTCAGCTTTCAAATCCTATTACTCTTTTACTTCTCAGGCAGGCTTTTGGTTTTCTGCTGGCTTGGGTAGTCTCTTTCCACGAAGGGTGGTGCCATTCCGTTCAGCGGATGCTGGTCAGCATTACTGGATGCAACAGGACTTGGATGCAGGGGCACCCCCTGCTTGGCCAGAGCTGCCCCCCGGCTGATTTCCTACCGCTCCTGCAATCAGACAGAAAGAGGACCCGCTAGGTGAGAGGAGGCTACCATGCACTTCCCCTTTGCCCCAGTTTAGACCAAGAGTTGCAAACTCAGGGGCTTTGCACGGCTGACAGATAATCACACATGTAGAAGGCAAGCCAAGAGAAACCAAGAATGGGAAATAGGATAAGAATAAGGAAAAGAGCGGCACAATCGTGATGATAAATGGCAACCAGCACTTGTCACCACTGTCTGAAAGACAACAGGGAGTGGTGGAGACTGGGGCAAACTGGAGAGATCCCCTGTCCTGTCTAAAGGGGGCAGTTAAAAGGTGAAAGCCACTCAGCTCCAGCTCACTGTTGTCCTATAAAAATGCAGACTGATGTGGCTGAATACTAATCTTTTATTTTATTTATTTATTTAAATGTTATTTGTTTGTCAGAGAGAGAGAACACAAGCAGGGGAAGCAGCAGGCAGAGGGAGAAGAAGACTCCCTGCTAAGTGGGGAGCCTGATGTGGTGGGGCTCGATCCCCGGACCCTAGGATCATGACCTGAGCTAAAAGCAGACACTTAACTGACTGAGCCACCCAAGCATCCCGAATTCTGACCTTTGAAAAAAGAAATGCTGGAGATCTGGATTTTTAAAATCTGAAATATCCCAATTTTAAAACATGGACAGCAAATTCACATAAAGAGAATGCAGGCCAAACAAAACATATCTGCAGGCTACACGTTTGCACAGACCTGCCACTAGCCCCAAAGACAATTTGCAAATTAGAAAAAGATTCATCTTCCTCAGGACACTTTACTGCCATTTCTGGAAAACTGTAATAACCATACAAAGCTATGATGACTAGGGGCGCCTGGGTGGCGCAGTCGGTTAAGCCTCTGACTCTTGGTATAGGGCTCAGGTCGTGATCTCAGGAACATGAGATCGAGCCCCACATTGGGCTCCACGCTCAGCGAGGAGTCTGCTTGGGATTCTCTCACCCCCTTTCCCTCTGCCCCTCCCCCTGCTTGCACTCTCTCTCTCCCTCTCTTTAAAATAAAATAAATAAATCTTAAAAAAACCCCAAAAACAAAAAACGAAAAAACCCAAATCTATGGTGAGTGTCATGCACGGGACACCTCCTGGAGCTTTGCAAAAAGCAGCCCTTGTGAAATACAAACGGTAGCCCCACGTTTGCAGCCACTGGTTTAGAATCTCCCCGTGATGCCAGAGCCGAGCTGGAGCCATGACGGGGTCCATGATAAGAACACGGGTAGAGGGGCAGGTGTGCAGAGGTGGATTTAAAAATCCAGTCTGAGTGGGGTCTGGACTGTGAGGGAACTGGGCTCACACAGCCCGCAAAAGAGATGACCCGAGGGAGGGAGAGTGTGCTGTGAATCGGGAAGAGCTGGAGCAAACAAATCGCATCTGATTCCTGAAGGCGGGACTATGGCCGCTAGGTGGACATTTCAACAAGGAGAAGAACTGCTGCTCAGGGAAGAGCCTTCTAATAGTGGTACTGAAAGAGGATGTCATGTACGGTAGTGAGCCCCCCGTCACTGGTAGTGTGCAAGCAAAGGCTCACAATGGTATCGCGAGCATTCAAACACCAGACAGAAGGCCAGAAACACAGCCCCTCAAATTCCTTCAGCCTGTAATTCTAGGTTTGCTCCTTGGCCCCTGCGTAGGGCCCTATGTGCCCAGCCTTGGAATTGGAATCTGTCCTGCATCGGCTGGCGGACAGTCGGGAATCCTAACTGGGAGGCTCAGTCCTGGGAACGAGGCTCTTCCACTGACTGTGCCTTGGCCACAGTACTTCCTCTCAGTGAGCCTCAGCACGCCGCCGTGTGCAGAATGAGGGCACTAACGGGCCGGGGAGGCCTGCGTGGGACCACACGGCTGGGGGCTCTGAGACCAGGCCAGGCACGCTGTGAGTGCTCCGTGTGTCCACACACCTTGCTTGGCTGCCTTTTGCTTTTGCTTCTCCTCCTCCAGGGTCTTCATCTTAGCATCGTATTCATCGGCGAGCGTCTTCCACTCCTTGCGGTTGTTGGTGATCCCATCCAGCATGGGAGTGATCTCCTCGTGGAAGCGGGAGAATTCCTGGAAGAGAGAGAGCCTCTGGCACAGGGGCCACACCCCAGGGTCCAGTGCAGGGGAGAGGCTGGGCTGAGCACGCCCACCACAGGAACAAGCTGCCTGGGGCGGCGGGCTTCCCGTCACCCAGTGGTCTGCGTGCCGATGCTGTGGGGCCTGCAGTCAGCAAGAGCCCATCCATCCCTCTCTTGCTTAAAACCCTCCTGTGGCAGCCCCTTGTCCTTCAGGACGAAGTGCAAACTTCTTCACACAGCTTCCGAACCCCTCCAGGACTGCTGCCCTCGCCCCTTGACCATTTTGAACCCTCTGGGTAAGTAGAGTCCTCTATTAGAAGCTCACAAAGCCTCTCTTCCACCTCTCACTTCATCGTAATGACTCCCTTTGCCTGTGTCCCCCAGGGGCTGTGGCCTTGGAGAGGGCAGGGACAGCGGCGCCTTGTTCACAGAGGTGGCCCTGGCACAGCACAGGGTCTGGGGCATAAAGACACCAGGAAACACTTGCTGAGAGAAACTGGGGTTTGTGAAGGGGATTCTTAAGGCCCCTTAACTCCAAGAATAAAAATAATGCCTTGGAGCATAGCACGTGAGAGTTTATGAAGCGCTTTCTCGCCTTTGATCTCCAGAAACTCCTGGGAGGTGGGAAAACAGGCTGCCTCCCTCCTAGATTTTCAGGGGAGGAAATCAAGATGCAGGTTGATGGAGTTGATTGGCTCAAGGTGAGAACGGCAAATCCAGGGCCCACTGCGGAGTTCCAGCCAGAGCCAGCTGTGCTCAGAGCTCCTGGGTTTGGATCCAGCTATGCCACAAGCTGTGTAACCGTGGGGCGGTGACCTACAGAGCTCAGCGTCAGCCATAAAGTCAGGACAGTACAGTACCTACCTCACAGGGCTGTGATAGCGCATGCAGGGCGTTCAGCCTCGCCTACCTGGTTTTGTAATCTTGCTGATGATAGTGGGGAGCACGGTTACACTGCCCTGTTGCTCTGAGGACCCCAGTTAGCCAAGGTATAACAGAGAAGCACTTGTCCTCCCCAGCACAGCAGAAAGAGCCTGGGACTAGGGATCAGGTACCCTGGCTCTAGTCCTGGCTCCGGGCTGACTCCGGCGATGCTGGCCCTGTCATTTCTTACGTCTGGCCTCTGCCTCCTCAGGTTACACATGACCAAAATAAAAATAACAAACGGAAGGTAGATGGTGGCACAAATCACATGGAGTTGGGAGCAGTGAGTTTTCAGTGGGTTTTCTCCAAGCAAGAGCTCAAAGAAATTCCAGACGATCTTTTGACAACTGGTTTACCTTGACCTATCACATTTCCACCAGCAAGGGAAGTTAGGAGGGTGTGTGTCTGATACGCCTCCCCCTTTCCTGTCTGAAACCACATGTAGTCATCTGTCCCTATGGCGTTGAGCAAGTAGAGTGGGTGAAGCTCCAGGCTCCGGCCTGGGTAGATAATCACTCAGGACCCCATCGGGCTGGACTGAGGACCAAATGCCAATGCAGATGAGAAGCTCTTTGTAAACACCCACCGGTCACTTGCCAGGGTTTATGATTCCTGATGGTGTTTGGGAATTCCTGGGTTTAACAAAGACACCTTGCTGGGCCTGAGAAAGCCAAGGACCTACCTTGTAGACAAAGGTGCAAACAAAGTCAATGAAGCCGACCTGAAGCTTGGGGAGTTCATCCGCCTTGTTTCTGTCCATCATGGGCTGTCATGGAGGAGAAAAGGTTAACTGTATTGGGCTCCTCCTGGCATGATGCATTAAAAGGGACCCACCCTACCTAGGAAGCTTTCTTGTTCAAAACAAAACAAAACAAAAAACCCAACTAAACCTGAACTCATCAAGTTTCCAGATCTGACTAGCGGTTTGCAGGAAATAGGGGGATAAAGGAACATATTAAATAACACCATGAGAGTGCAATCAACCCAGTCCAGACTGTGGGAAACTACACAACAGAAGACCCACGGTCTTCAACAAGCAAACACATGGCAAATAAAAAGAAAAAAACAAAAACCAGGAGAAAATCTGCTCTGTCTTGAAAGAGACTCAAGAGACAGGACAACCAGAGGGAGTGTGGTCTGTGACTGGATCCTGATTTGAAAAAATCAAACCTAACTATTTTTCTCACTCAATCAGGGAAAATGAACAGAGATTAGATGATAATACAGCATTATTTCTAATTTTGTGAGCGTCACAATGGTATTGGGGTGTGTGCGTGCCTGCGCGCCCCACGTGTTTTTCTTATCTCTTAGAGACCCGCACTAAAGTCTTTATGGAAAAAATGATAACATCTGGAATTTACTTTAAAATACTTCAACCAAAAGATAAGAAAATGCCTGAGGGTGGAGGGACAGATAAAACAAGAATGGCTGTCTCTAGTGGTGGTGGTTGAACCTGGCTGATGGGTCTCTGGAGTTCATTCACTAGACCCTTTACGTGTTAAAATGCAGAGAAGAAAGAAGAGAGATCCAAATCCATGGCCCCATGCTACTCAGGTCGGGACGCTCCCTGCTCAGTTGCACTTGGCTCACACCCCCCCACTGCCTGTGCTCTCCCTTCGGCCCTTCCCAAGCCTCACGTGGGTGCCCCCGCATCCTCAGCACTGCCCCAGGCTTCACCCATCCCCATCTCCATCAGTGGCTCTGTCCTCAGAATGTCGCTCCCTCCTACCCCGCCTCTGCTTCCCAGCCCTGCCCTTGCTCAAGGCCTTAGTGAACCTCTCACTGGGCTCTTCGTCTCAGTGACTGCCCTAGCCAAGCCTGCTTTCAGTGTTGATGGGTGCTCAGCTTGCCAAGGTCTTCCCCTTGTACGCTCTGTACTGTTAACACAGGGCCTGGGGAGGTGGCCTCCTAGACTGTTGGAACCGGGAGGAAATCTGTTTTGGGGTCCCCTTGTCCATCTCTAGTTAGCTGAGGGAGCCAAGGATACGTACCGAAACTTGAGAAGGGCTTATGATTTAGGACGGCACACATTTGCCGAGCCCACTTCCAGAGTTGCTGCTTAGGTGGGTCTAGGATGGGGCCTGTGAATTCTCATCTCTAATGTGTTCCCAAGTAATGAGGTTGATGGTGGTCTGGGGACCATACTTTGAGAACCAGTGCATTAGGAAAAGGTCATCTCTACGGTAAGATCACACATGCCTATGTCAGGGGGAACATCTGTCCATCAGGATAAGAGCATACACACTCAACATCGGGCTGACGTCCCCCCCCAACCCCTACTCACGATGGGGTTCTGTTGCAGTACACTGCGCTCAAGGTCACCTTGTTCCCAGAATTCGGCGGCAACCAGCAGAGCTACCTGCAGTAGGCAGATCCCGCCCCCCGCCGACAAAGTCAAGCCCCAGCCCAGATCCTCCTACCCCTGCTCCCACCCTTCCTAGGTTTCCAGCTCAGCGAAACTTAACCCCCACCCCTGCCTCGCCGCCCCCTTTGTCGTCATCACTGGAGAGGCACTAAAGTGGCTTCCGTGTCTTGGCGGATGAGGCGAAGGTGGGCTGCTTCTGGAACTGGGAGTCCAAGCCACATCGGCTGCTGTCATGATGCCGGGACTCCCCTCCTCTCAGGTCAGGAGGGCTCCATACCTTACTCTGCACCTCCCAGGGCTTGGTGATGGCCGAGAGATCACAGGCGGTCATCATCATGGCCCTGCACACAAGGACACCATCCATCAGCCCAGAGCTAATTAAGGCTGCAGGTGCTGGTTAATTCCAACTTTCTGTCCTTTCTCTGCACCACATTGCAAGGACGGGGTCACTGCTGCATTGCATCTGGAGGTCGGGCTTTGAAGCCAGACAGAGGTTAAAATCCTGCCTCTGTCAATTACCAGCGGATTGGCATGGGGCAATTAAACCAACCTCTGTAAGCCTCAGTTTCCTTATTTGTAATAATAACGGTACTTTCCTCATAAAATGGGTGCAAGATTAGATGAGATAAGGTGTATAAAAAATCTTAGCAGAGGGCCCGGACATAGTATGTGCACAATAAATACTGGCGATAATCGTGAACATTTATTGGGTTTTTCTTACGTGACACGCACTGTTCTAGGTACTTTGAAACATCGATTTCATTTCAATCTCAGCACCTCTTCAGAGTTCTTTCTCTCCTGTCTAGTGGAGACCAGTGTTTCTCAAGCTTTATCTCATCATCCTCCACCTTCCACATCAAACAGCCTCTATACACATTTTTTCTGTAATCACTCCACCATGAAATCTTAATACCATAGACACACTGTGTATCTGTTTGGAGGGCCACAGGTCACCTTAACACCGAAGGCTTTTTTTTATTTTTTAAAGATTTTATTTATTTATTTGACAGAGAGAGACACAGCGAGAGAGGGAACACAAGCAGGGGGAGTGGGAGAGGGAGAAGCAGGCTTCCCGCTGAGCAGGCAGCCCGATGCGGGGCTCGGTCCCAGGACCCTGGGACCATAACCTGAGCTGAAGGCAGATGCTTAACGACTGAGCCACCGAGGCGCCCCTACCTAAGGCTTTTTGCTTCACCTCCAGGAACTGCTTTTTGCCCGGGGTGGGCAGTGATAGCACCCCCATTAAAAATGCATGGTATAAGAAGTACCACATCAGTCATTTCAGGAAGCCTTGCATGAAGAAGTAGAGGGAGGGATTGGGGAGAGAAAGAATGGAAAGATAAACTCTTAAAGCAGTTTCACAATAATAGGAAGAAGGTAAGACAGGTATTATTACCTAGGTAGGTAGAGTAGAAGACAGAGAAGGAGGGGACAGAGACAAAGAACTGGAGGAAGGGGGGATTTGGAGAGGGTGTTTCAGAGCTGGGGGCACAGCAGCATGCACATACGGGGTGGGGATCCAGGCTCGTGTGGTGTGGACATTGCTGGGAAATGGAAACTGTATCCGAGAAGCAGTGGAGAGCTATTGAAGGTCAAGGACGTGGTCATGACCTCTTTCAAGCTGTGCTGCAGGAAAGCAGGCTGGCAGCACCTGGAGGATGGTGCAGAATGGAGGGCGTGGGGAGGAAGGAGAGGATTTGCTGCGGTGATTCCGGGGAGGGCAGCAGGGCCTGACCTGCCGCTGTGTCTGCTGGTCAAGCCGCCTTGGTGGGCTCCACCTGATTTGGTGAGACTTGGTGAGGCAGGTGGGCAGGGGCTGGGGAGAGGGGCTAGTTGGAGAAGGCTGGGGGTCTTGCTATTTGGATGATTTTACAGTTAACCAGCTGTATCTGGCATAATTTATATAAGCTGGTCTGGGAAGCCTTCAGAATTACTCATGGAACAAACTGGTGGTCGCCAGAGGAGAGGGGGCTGAGGGAATGTGCAAAAGGGGGGAAGGCGAATGGGGAGCCAGGCTTCTAGTGAGGGATGAATACGTCAGGAGGACGAAAGGCACAGCATAGGTAAGTATTGTCACAGTGTCGGATGGTGACAGACGGGAGCTACGCTTGTGGGGAGCACAGCATGACCTACAGAATGGTCCAATCACTATGGTGGACACCTGAAACCAATGTAACATTGTGTGTCGACTGCACTTCAGTAAAGAGTTATTCAGGAAACACTAACAGGTTTAGTTATCTCTCATCAAGTTAGCCCTCGAAAGTTCGTAGGATTAAGTAAATAAGCTTTCAGAACTGCATACATTTCTTTTGAAACACCTTCATGCTTTGTAATAGCTTCAAAATATGTGCCTCTGCTTCCTCTCAAGTGTCGCAGACCTGCTACCCTCAAATAAACTAAGCAAATGAATGTCTGGCCGTGCACATCGGAGTCCCCGGCTTCCTGTCACCTGGCAGTGTCCACACTTTCAGTCCACGGGTAGGTGTGGCTTCAGGAGAACACTGGATGTTTACTTTCCTTGGCGGGAGAGTTGGTGTGAAAATGACTCCCACAGCTGGGGAAACACACCCGGTGTTTTACAGACAGAGTCTGTGGGCCTGGGAATGGGGGAGCAGGAGAGTGAGGACTTCTGGGCCCCAGAAAAGCAAATCCAAAGCCTCGTGCCCTAAAGACAAGGCACTGCATTCATTTCAGCACCATCTCCTTAGGTGCCGTGGGGCCAAGGTGCTACGCTAGGTCTTGGGCATCCAGAGAGTCTGGCAGAGAGCTCACAGGCACTCAGAGAATAGACAGCAAAAAGTTGTCATCACAATATGCTAAGGGAGATGGCAGAAAGAAGTACAAGTTTTAAGGGGGGAAAAAAAAATCCGAAGGTGAGAGCAACTAGCTCAGGTCAGGGGGCATGCAAGAGATGACAGTGGAGCGGGGTCCTGAGGGGTGCATAGGAGTTCTCCAAGAAAGGGTACAGTAAGCAGAGATGTAGTGGAGAGTACGCAGGATGGCCCAGGGCAGAGGGTTGTCCAGGAAGGGACTGTAGGGAGCCTCCATCTATCCACCCTGTACCCATATGCAGACGACAGGCAAGAGCTGGTTCACAGGCTCCCTGCTGTCAGAGAGCTTACCCACGCACTGGGGAGTCACGCATTTACCACACTAATGGATGTGAATGTGTAAACATTCTCTGGGGGAAAAGAATTCGATTCTCGGAAAACAGGTCTGAACTCGGAGAACAGGTCTGAACCGTCAGGGAGGGCTCCCTCACCGAAGTGACCGGGACGTGAGGTCTGGAGACAGTGTAGCTGTCCATTTGGTAAAGGAGTGGGTGGGCAAACACATTCCCAGCAGAGAGAACATCCAGTGCAAAGGCCCTGGTGGAAGGAAGCCTGGCACATTCAAAGAGCTAGAAGGTTGGAGGAGCTCAGGAAGCAGCAGGAAATGGGGGGAAGACGAGGCCCAGGGGACAGCCAGGGCAGGCCCGCAGAGCCGGGGCGGTGCCGGGGGACCATCTTCATGCCAAGAACAACAGGAAAAGCCTCCAAAGGAGAGTTTGAACAGAAGCCTGAAGCAATCAGATTTGCATTTTACGGGGTCACCGTGGCTTTAGTGTGGAGGGAACAGGAACACCAGCAGTGAGCCCAGCCAGGAAGCCATTGCAGGACCGGGACAAGTGTCCGGATAAGCAAGGCGTTTAAGAAGTAAACTCAACAGGGCGTGGGGATAGATGAGACGTGCATAGTCAGGAAGAGGGAGGTGGTGGCATGGGGGAGGGCAAAAGACAACGGGCTTACCAGGCAGAAGAGAGCAAAAGTCACAAAGACTTTGTATGTGGAGACATGTGAACCTTAGCCTCTGGGTAAGCAAGAGACATCAAGAGGAGGAGGGCATGGAATAAATGGAGAACAGTCTATAAAATGCCATGCAGGGGGGGCACCTGGGTGGCTCAATTGGTTAAGCATCTGCCTTCGGCTCAGGTCATGATCCCAAGGCTCTGCACTCAGCTTCTCCCTCTGCCTGCTTCTCCCTCTCCTTCCTGCTTCTGCTCTCCCTCGCTATCTCTGTCTCTCTCTCTCTCCAATACATACATAAAATCTTAAAAAAAAAGTTCCAGGCAGGGCTTTGGAATCAGAGCAACTAGATCTCTGCTCTTCTCCTTACTTGCTGTGTCAGGGCAAGTGACTTCATGTCTTTGAGCCTCTGTCTGTTGCTTTGTAAAAGGAGATAATCATATTAGATTGCATCATGAAATTCTGACTTTGTGGGTCAAAAACAATCAAAAGTCAACAATTTCATATGGTTCGATGTAATACATGCGTCCTACGGGCTACTGTGACCATCTCATAAGATGATCCTGTGAGTGCGCACATTGTCTTCATTTTCTTTATCATCACCTTCATCACGTTAACCACGGTCGCCCAGGTGCGCAGGGCTTGCTGATGGAAGCAAGCTGAGCTCCTGCTCACCTGGCCGATCGTCAAGGCAGATCTCTCTTCTGCAAGGCTGTTCGGCTCAGTGGCGCTTCTCCCCGACCCCTGGCTGGCCTCTGAAAGCATCCCAGCCCACCCAGCAGGGCATTTAGACACTCCTGGAATTGCACCGGGCCTGGAGGGTGTGGCCTGCCAGGGAGGGCCTAGGGAAGCCTGAGAAAGCTGTGGGTGTGCAGGAGAGGGAGAGGGTGAAGGTTTCCGGTTCCTGATGCTCCAGTTATGCGCATGTGACACTAGGTAAGTCCTCACTCTCTCATTTGCAAAACACTAGGCCAGGGCTGGCAAACTTAATCTATAAAGGCACAGACTGTAAATAATTTCAGTTTTGCGGACCATGTGGGTTCTGTTTCAACTACTCGACTCTGGCATCGTGACGTGAAAGCAGCCGGAGGTAAGTAAAGGCAGAGGGCCCAGGGCACAGGATACTTTTAGGGGCCTGTGACAATATTTGAATTTTAATTTATTTTCAAGTCAGAAGAAAAAAGTAATATAATAATGATGGAGATGTAAGAGTGAATTCAGCCCACATTATATTTGTCTTTATACCAGCACAATCATAAAATACCATTTTATTTATTTATTTATTTTAATGGAGGAAGAAGCCACAGACGCAAAAGTGTCTAGGACCCACCAAAATCATAATGTGACCATCTGTAGAAAAGTAAAATGTTACTTATGGGTATTGAAATGTGAACTTCTTATACTTTTTGTCAGGAAATCTTTTTTTTTTTTTTAAGAGCTTATTTATTTATTTGACAGAGAGAGACACAGCGAGAGAGGGAACACAAGCAGGGGGAGTGGGAGAGGGAGAAGCAGGCTGCCCACCAAGCAGGGAGCCCGATGCGGGGGCTCGATCCCAGGACCCTGGGATCATGACCCGAGCCGAAGGCAGATGCCTAACGACTGAGCCACCCAGGCGCCCCAGGAAATCTTTTTTTGATTATTTCCCACCCAATCATTTAAAAATGGAACAGGCATTTTCACTCATGGGTGGTAAAACACAGGTGGCAGGCCTCACACCCCAGCGCTGGAGGATCCCGAAGCCCCTCCAACTCATGGTCTGGTCAGACTGTGAGGAGCGAAACTGGAAATTAAGTGGAGACGTGAGGGCTTTCGTGAAGAAGGGGCAGTCACACCCTCCTTCGAGAGTTACTTTCACACCTCAGCCTGAAGTCACCATCCTGAAGTAGGGTCACCTAAGAACTAGCTATGCAGCTAGAAAAGGCCGGTTGGTTTAGGTTGTGTCAAGGGGTTAGGTGTGGACCTCAGACTGGATGAGGCTCACTGACAGGAGCCCTCCAAGGTCATCGAAGCACGGGGCGGGGGAGGGGAGTGTTGCGTGTTTTCCTAACAGCAACCAATTCTGACACCAACTTCGTGTCCTACGATTCAATTCTGACACCAACTGTCAGACTCCACAGGCTTAAGGGCTCAGTCCCCACAAGACTGCCCTCACTTCAGACATTAGTCACAAATACCAGGTCCTCCGGTTACCCACACTCTTGTCCAACTTGGCTACAAAATCGGGGGTTCCCACAAACATTGCCTTCGGATTCAAAAATTTGCTAGGACAGCTCACAACACTCAGGGAAACGCTTTACTTACAGGATACACTTCAGGAATAGCTAATGGACAAGAGGCACAGGAGAAGGGATGGGGTGGGAGTGGGGCATATGCAGAGTTTCCACGCCCTCTTCAGACGTGTCACATTCCCAGCACCTCGATGTGTTCACGAGCCCAGTAGCTCTTCGCACTCTGTTGTTTAGAGATTTCGATTATGTAAGCATGACTGATTAAATCACTGGCCATTGGTGACTAACTCAGTTTCCAGCCCCTCTGTTCTGCACAGAGATTGAGGGTGGGGCTGAAAGTTCCAAGCTTCCAATCATGGCTTGGTCTTCCTGGTGATCAGCCCCCATCCTGAAGCCTTCCAGGAACCCACCCAGAGTCACCTCATTAGAACAAAAGACACTCCTATCACTCCTACCGCTCAGAACATTCCAAGGGTTTTGGAGCTCTGTGTCTGGGAACTGGGCACAAAACCAAACACATCTTATTAAAGCCCAGTAAGCTCCCAACACCACTATGTGCTGTGAGCAATACTACACAGCACTCCATGCCCCAGCTCAAATCCCATGATAATCCATCAGGTAGAATTAGGAGGTAGGATCTTTCATGCTCTTTGAGCAGATGAGGAAACTGAGGCACGGAGAGGTGAATTAACCTGCTCAAGGTCACACGAAGCAGTAAGTGAGAGAGCAGGGACTTGAACCCAGGCTGTGGGTGCCAAAGCCCTTCACTGTGTAATAGCCACACTCTACCCACGTGGGAAGGTCTAATTATATGTCATTGATGGACCCCAAGACTGCTTTACAGCAGTGGTTTTCAGTCAGGGACTATATTTTGCCCCTAGGGGATATTTGGCAATGTCTGGAGATATTTTTGATTGTCACAACTAAAGAGGAGGCTGCTATTGGCGTCTTTTGGGAGAGACCAGGGATGCTATTAAACATCCTACAATGCACAGGACAGCTCTCCACAGCAGAGCTGTCCCCAGGTTTCAGCAGTATGAACACTAACCTTAAGGTTGAGAAACCTGATTTACAGGTTTAGCATGTGTTTTATGCCAGTTTTTTCTTTTTATAGATGCAAGTAATTAGAAGCCTTGGGAATGGAAGTTTTGTTACAGCAATGTCACTCAATTCTTCCAAATTAACTGTTAAAAAGTATACTGCGATCATTCTTCTGAATGATTTATCAGCTGACAATTCCATTAGGTTCTCCTTCAATTTTGTTTAAGCAAACCTTTGAATCACTCACTTCCTCAATTTTCTGGAAGCATACCATAAAGATTTCACCAAGGCTTCTAATATGACTATTAATTACACCCTGGACACTTTCTCTGTGGCATTCTGGTTTAAGCCAAGATCCTCAGAATGGGTGAGGTCAGTTAAGACATTACTAATTTAAACATATCTTCCAGTGTTATATTTTTTATAAAGTGCTTTCATCCTCTAACAAGTTTTAACTTTTCATCAAAACTCTGCAGCTGCAGATTTGACTTGTTTAATTTATGGAAATGTTTGCCATGTAACATAATTGGAAATGCCTGTCTGTTACTGTCCAGTAAAGCAAGCAGATCAGACATGTTTTTGTCAGAAAGAATCCAATTTTATTTTCCAATTCAAATAAGCATGTTAGAATATATTCCAGTGTCATCCATCTTATTTTTTTATTCTCAGTTCTAAGAAAGGTAGACGCGGGTAGATAGATTGGTATGTAGGTAGAACAGATACATGGTAGCCAGATAGATAGATAGATAGATAGATAGATAGATAGATAGATAGATAGATAGATAGATGATAGAAAATGGCACAGATTAAATGTGTGTTGCTACTCTCAGTACTTACTTTGATGCCCCTTTGCCCTGATATCAGGTGGGCATCCCTGGACAATGGTACATTCTCTGAAGGAAGTAAGATTGTTAAATAAAAAATGCCTTAGCTCCTGTTGCCCCACTGTACAATCCAGGACAGAATTCTCTTTCTCTAATGCTTTGTTATGCCTTTTATATATATATATAGAGAGAGAGAGAGAGAGAGAGAGGGAGAGAAAGAGAGACAGAGGGAAGGCCTGAGTAAGACTTTATTTTGTAATGAGGGAGAAGAGTAAGGAGACTGACGATGCTTCACCTCCTGGGCTGGGAGTGGGGGTGCGAGGGGTATGTGTACCTCAGTTTGAAGACTTCCAGTTAAAACTCCCTTGGCTTTTGCAGGGATTGAAGTCCTGCCTCTGCCCTTTTTTCTTTCTTTCTTTCTTTTTTTTAAATTAAACATCGTATCTGGGAAATCCTCCCTATCATTCTCTGGAAAGCCTGCCTCACATCCTGTTGTATGAACGTCCTGTGACGTAGCTGACCCGTTCCCCAATCAGTGGATACTGGTTTTCAGTCTGTTTGGCGATTACAAATAAGGCTGCGTCAACTAGTGGTGGATACAGTTGTACCTGGTTGGCACACGTTGGGGACAGTAGCTGGAGGGCGAATCCTGCCCGTGGGATTGCTGGGTCAGAGGATGGGCATTTACAGTTGGACCCGAACCACTGCCCACAGAGGCTGTGTCTATTGACCCTCCTGCTGCAGTGGATGCGATTAGATTACCGCTGCCCCTCACTCTGCCCAGCACCGTGTGCTTGCAAACGTTTTCATCTTGGCTGATTGGAGGGGTGAAAAAATTCTATCTCGCTGTGGTTTTATTTTGCATTTCTCTGATTGTGAGTCAGGTCATCGTCTTTTCATATGTTTGCTTCCCTCTGTAATTCCTCTTCTGGGAAATGTCTGGGAAATGAGCCTTTTGCCCATTTTTCTATTGGATTAGTCTTTTTCTTGAATTGTATTAACACTTTATTTACTAAAGAAATGGGCTCTTTTTCTGTCAAAAGTTCTGTTGGATACATTTCCCAGCTTATCACCTGCTTTCTGACTTTAGCTATGCATTCTTACATGTGTTGTGCAGAAATCCCTAATTTTTATGTAGTTAAATTTATCAATCTATTTATGACTTTTGAATTTTATGTCACACTTAGAAAAGCTCCCTCTGAATTTATTCTTTTTAATTCTACTATGCCTTTTTCCCTCTCTTCCTTTTTTTTGGTTTGTTTTCTCATTATTTTAAGATCCTTGATTCATCTGGAACTTATTTTGCTATAGGAGTAAGATAGCGACCTGGCTTTGTGATCACCTATGGTATCATACAAAATATCATTGGTCTTTGTTTCTGGTTCCTGGAACAAAGCTTCTCAAACCCTTGGAATTTCCTGAGTGACAGCAGTATCCTTCCTAGAAAGCCCACTATGGGTTTAGGCTAATGACCATGATTTAGTGTGGGGTCCCTAGAAAGGCTCAGGGTGGGACTGGACACCAGAAAATCCAAGGAAATTGAGGGCTGGAACTTTCAGCCCCACCCATCAACCTCTGTGAAAGGGTGTGGGTGGGGGAAACTGTAGATTAAGCTCTGTAATGCTCAAACAATGGCGATTTGATGAGCTTCCAGGTTAGTGGAGCACCCACTTGCAGGGAAGGTGGAGCACCCCAGTTCCACAGGGACAGATGCTCCCATGCTAGTGACCCTTCTGAACCTCGCTCTACGTATCTCTTTATTGGGCTGTTCTTCTGCATCCTTTATAATAAACTGGTAGATACTAGGGACTGTTTCTCTGAGTTCTGTGAGCCGCTCTAGCAAATTAATAGAACCCAAGGATGGGGTTGTGGAAACCTCCAATTTATAGCCAGGTGGTCAGAAGCAGAAGTAGCAACCTTGACTTGCATTTGGTGTCTGCAGTGTGGCAGTCTTGTGGGACTAGCCCTTAACCTGTGCGTTCTAATGCTATCTCCATATAGACAGTGTCAGAATGGGGTTAAATTTGTAGGACACCCAGTCTGGGTCCACCAAGAAATGGAGGAAAAAAAACCCATCAGACTACCTCACGGTCCCAACATCATTTATGCACTTATCCCTTTCTTCACTGGTATAAAATGCACTTTTTTAAAAAAGTTTTATTTATATCTCTACACCCCACGGGGGCCAAACACACAGCCCCGAGATCAAAAGTTGCATGCTCTTCCGACTGAGCTAGCCAGGTGCCTACAAAATCCACTTTTAACACAGGCATAGTCTTTCGAGCTGCCCCCATTGACCTGTCCTATTCATGTCTAGGACTAAACTGCCTTTAGTTCTGCTCTTCCTACCATTACTCTTGTATTTCAGAATTTTCGGCTATTCTTGCTTACGTATTCCTCATAAGAATTTTGGCATTGCTTCCTAATGATCCCCGAAATAAAGTTGATGTTTTCCTTGGACTCACCTTAAATGAATCATTAATTAGGGAGAATAGACAACATTTAATACTGAGTGCCCTTATCCAAGAACAGGGTGTGCTTCTCACTTGTTCGATTTTTCCGCTGCTCCATTTTGAAATGTCCAGTCAGGCAGCGCCTGGTGCTCTTGGGAACAGCCATAGCCTGAGTGCGCCCCCTTGCTCAGTGGGGGCAGGTCGCACAGCTCCTCAAGATCAGGGGGTCTGCTTGGTTGGACAACCGCAAGGCTGAGGGAAGGGCAGCTTGCCATTTGCCCCTCTTCCTGGAGCCTGTCCCGGCAGCCACCTCTTCTCTGTTGCAGAGACTTGCAACATTTGTGGTTTAATCACACCTCATCTCCACAGAAGCATCTGGAGATAAAACCTGATAACTTCCTTGGGAATGGGGTCAAGTCTTCTCTTCCCTGACCGTCGATACCTAGGACTCATCGCAGGGGAGCCAGGAGACCATTTGGCTTGGGCCACCCAGTCACAAAAGGCCTCAAATTTACACTTCTCACCCCATCATCATTTGAGATGAATCACACGGAGGCAACTGGAAGAACATATTCATTAAAAACTCAAGTGTGAGGGACGCCTGGGTGGCTCAGTCAGTTAAGCGTCTGCCTTCAGCTCAGGTCATGATCCCAGGGTCCTGGGATCGAGTCCCGCATCGGGCTCCTTGTTCCGCAGGGAGCCTGCTTCTCCCTCTGCCTCTGCCTCTCTCTCTCTCTCTCATGAATAAATAAATAAAATCTTTAAAAAAAAAAACAAAAAACCTCAAATGTGAGTCCCATTACCAGACCTCATGCCAGCAAGGCACTAGAAATTTAATATAAATCATGTACCTGATTTGTGAATAGCAGAGCTATATTGTAGGACATTGCCACATATAAAGGAATGCTAAAAAAAATTAAGCCTACATATTTTGAGTAACACATAGGTATCACTCAAATCATAACTGGTGTAATGCTTTGTGTTTTATCAAAACCTTTAAAGTCATATCACGTTACCACCCAAATTCTGAATCTTATGATAGAAATACTTCAAGTACAGTGCTTTTTGTATCCAGAGAAATAAAACAATATTATCTTACGTTTTAGTGTTAAAATAAAAATTAAACATATACCATAGTTTCTGCAATTCCGTTTGGGCATAACTTCATTGTTTTCAGATGTTGGCAGCCTCTAAAATGGCAAGTGTCCCAGGGCTCCCTTGAGGACGGCAAGGCCTGTCAGCGCAGCATCTCACCTCAGGGACCCCCGGCTTAGGGAAATCAGGGGTTAAGCCCTGTCTTACTCACATAACGATTTCCTTTCGTGTCTGCTCCAGCATCATGTACTGCGTCCACTCCTGTTGGGTTTCATAGGTCTTAGACTGATCCACGATCTTTTGGAACATCGTCCTCTTCCTGCAAAACACACCAGTTCGTTAAAGGAGCTCGTCTTAGAATAAGGCAAACCCCGGGGCTTCTAACATTGGCTGTTTCAGACAGAGGCTTCTGAAAACAACATAATTAACAAAACAAGGTGGAAAGAACCCAGGCCCAGGAGTGAAGACCTAGGTTCTCACCTAGACTCTGTCACCAATGTATTACCTGGATCTTACTTAGCCAATTTTCCCCCTGGATTTCAGCGTCTCATGGATACAATGGGAGTGAGAATATCTAACTCCCAGGATTGCAGTGAGAGTTACTGTTTCATAGCACAAGAGCTGTGCCTGGCACACAGAACATATTAAATCGATTGGATCTATGGTGTTTATTATTATAGTCATTGTTATGGTTATTCTTGTTCTTAAAATGAAAAGAAATACCAACTTGAAATACAGGGCGAGGTCTGTGGCAATGATTGCTATATCCATCATGTGGATTGCATGCTCATGCTGTCTGCGATTGAGATTTTGGAAGATATTCAGGCTCTGAAGAGAAAACCGTAGAAGAGATGTGAGAAGTGATGCTGGCAGGATAGTCAGCTACTGATGGTGACCCCCTATGGTGGGAGAGGCAGCCCAGGCCGATGGGAAGAGTGCTGCCCGGCCACACTCAGGCTTCTTGTGAGATGGGGGCTCCCGGCAGGCAATGCAGAGGGCCCTCCACCCATCCTACCTCATCTCTCAGCAATGTTTTGCCGAACTCCAAGTGGTGTCTTTCCAAGATGGAGGACCCATGGAGCTTGGCCAGTGGGTTCTGGGATCTGAATGGGAGACACACACACACAATCAGTATGGAATGGCCAAGAGGAAGGTTAAAGACGTCATCCAGTCCTGCCCCCTCCTAATTCTGCAGGCAGAGAGGCTGACGGCCAGCACTGAGAAGGAGCTTGTCACACGGTGAGATAGTGGGAAAGAAGACTAGACATCAGGTCTCCTGAATCTCAGGCTTTAGCTTTCTCCACAGCTGATTCCGAGCCTCTCTGGGCTCATGGACTCCTTAGAGAGGCCGTTGAATAGCGTGTGCCCCAAAGGCACACACACATACAACGCCACAGGCAATTTTAGAGATTTCTGGGTTCTCTGTACTCATTCATGGACATTGGCCCTGGGCCATACTTTAAGGATCACAAGGCCTTGATGAAATACTTGAGTCTCAGGAGAAGCTAGGAATTCCCACAAGTGGTGTGTTTATTCATGTCTTTATTCAATATATATTTGTTGAGCACTTACTGTGTGCCAAGCACTGAGCTCAGTATTCAGCTTCCCATAAGATAAAGTGTAAACACGACCTCTAGCCTCAGAGCAGCATGTTCTAGGGCTTGTTTATGACTTACAGGCTGTGGGCCCTGGGCAGAGCCTCAGTTTCCTCCTCCATAATATGAGTATAACACTAGTCCCTGATCTACCCAGCCTACAAGGTGGTTATGAAGGTCCGCCAAGACCATGGTGCAAGGACCATGTTTCAGAGGCTGTCTGGAATGTAAGCTGTGTGAGGACAGGGACTGTGTCTGCTACCATGGTACCTCCTTTGTCTAGCACAGGACCTACCACACTTATATTAGGAGCATTACAAATACAAGGTGAATGAGTGAGCCAGTGTCAGTTACTAACATTTGGCTTAAATTCATTCAGCAGGTAGGAAGGCAGAGAGGGAGGGAGTTTCATATATTGCTGTGATAGCAAATTACCACGAACTTAATAGCTTAAAACAGTAAAGATTTATTATCTTATAGCTCTGGAGTTCAGAGTCTAAAATGGGTCCACAGAGCTGCTTTCCTTCTGGAGGCTCTAGGGGACAATCTGTTCCCTTGCCTCCTAGCTTCTAGAGGCCACCTATCTTCCTTGGCTTGTAGCCCATCCTTCATCTTCAGAGCCAATAGTGCGGTATCCTCTCTCCTCTCTAACCTCTTGCCTCCCTCTTAGAAGGACACTTCTAACTACATGGGGCCCACTTGGATAACCCAGGATAATCCCTATATTTCAAGATCTTTAATCACATCTTTGAAGTCCCTTTTGAATATAAGGCAACATATTCCCAGGTTCCAGGCATGGTGCCATGGACATATTTGGGGGTCATTATTCTGTCTGTCACTGGAGTTTACCCAGACCCACAGGGCAGGAGGAAGTAAGAAGCTGTGGACCGTGGGACTTTCCCTTGGCCAGTGAATCTGCCTGAGAGCCTTTCAGATCTGGGTAATGAATCCTGGGAACGGGAGGCAGAGAAGGGGGACAGTGAGGGCCGACTCACTTCATCTGGTAGAGGTTGTTGGTGCCTCTGTGGTCAATGTCATGGCAAAAGGCAGCGGTGACCATGGCCAAGGCCTCCAGGTCCGTGAAGTATCGCTTCAGCTTTCCAGTCTGGAAGAGCAATCAGAGGTGCCACTCATTCCTTCCTTACAGGGGTTGGAAGCAGAGCAGATGTGAGGGGGAGGCCTGGGGCTTGGGAACACAGGGCTGACCTTGGCTCTGTCCCTGGCACAATAGTTTGACCAGATGTTTGTCTGGGACTGGGGGTTTTTTCAAGGGTATGGGACTTGCCATACTAGAAGTGGAACAGTCCCAGGCAAACGGGGATGGTTGGTCACCCTAGTTCTGAGCGATCTTAACTGGTCCAGTCTCCCTCCGGGCCTCAGTATCCCAATCTGCCTACTGGAGGTAGGGTGCACTGGACTAGACAGATGGTTGAGAAATTGCAGCTGTCAGGTTTTAGGATCTGGAGGGCTTTTGAACATGCCCAGACTGGCAAAACAGACCCTCCACTGGTTTAAGCACAGCCCAGAAGAATCTTTCCCTGAGCCTCCTTCAAATACTTCTAGTTTATGCTGGGCGTTGGAGAACAGGTTGGGGAAGAGCTCTGGAGAGGTGATGCTGACTCTGTGACTCTAAGAAATAAATCAAGTCTCAGCGGTGTCACTGTCATCTTCTGTGGTGGCCTGGCCAGAATTCCTGCCTTGAGGCCCTAGTGCCTATCCGGCCCCACCATTCCAGCCATGAGGGAAGACCTGAGGAGGAGGGGGGCTGGACAAGGCCAGAGACTTGCATCATAATCTGGATGGGAAACATTTTACATGAAATATGAATCTCTGAACTCTCTGAGCCGAAAAGACTGACACAAATACACATAGGTATATCCATCCAAGGACACCGTGGCAGTGTTTGTAACAGCGAAAGGTCGACAACGAGCCCTGTGTCTAACAGTAGGGGGCTTGGCAAAGATATCCTGGTGTATTCGAACAATGCAGAATACTATGCGGCCATAACATGGTATCATGGATAAGCCTCGAAAGCATCATGCTGAGTGAAAGAAGTCAGACGCAGGAGGGCTGATACTGTCCGAGGTACTTAGGGTACATGCGGTACTTAGGGTAGTCAAATTCATAGAGACAGAAAGGGGAAAGTGGTCACCAGGGCTGGACAGAGGGAAAAGGGGAATTGTTGTTTGATGGGGACAGAGTTTCTATTGGGGAAGATGAAAAAGTTCTAGGGGCGGATAACCGTGATGGTGGCACAACATGGTGAACAACGTACTTAATACCCCTGACTGAACCATACACCTGAAAACGGTTAAAACAGGGAGTCTTCTGTGATGTATATTTAACCACAATAAAAAATTAAATATATGGAGAACGTGATTGGTATAGTTTTTCAAATGAAGAAACATGTTCTAGGATATAACTATTCAGTTGGATATAAACAAACAGACACTCTGTGTGTCTGCGTGTGTAAAAATAGGTCTCGATGCTTCTAGAAGAGGATTTGTGAGGAGCTCTGCCATGGTTATCTCTAAATAACCGCACTGGCGTTGCGGGCAGCCTGCCCTTTCCTTCACTTTTTATTTTATACAACTCTCTCTGCCCGGAAGTCACGTAGGCTAAGCGTGTGCTCCTCTCGCGCCATTTTTTTTTTTTTAAAGCACCGAAGCGAGAGCAAAGGGGCTACTTCCGGGCGCTGGGGGGAGGTCATCCGGTGGGGCCGGAAGCGCCCGCCGCCGTCCGCCGCCGTCTCCCGCCGTACCACCAGCAAGGAGAACATGGTCTGTCCCACGTTGAAGCCGTGCCGCCAGTTGTGGTAGGTGATCCTGCGGTAGCCCTTGCTCAGCGAGTACATGAACCGCACCAGGGCCTGCGAACACGGGCGCGGGAGTGAGGCCTGGGAGGCCCTGCCCCCCCGACCCCCGCCCCCCGACCCCCGACCCGGGGCCGAGCGGGCGAGCAACAGCTGCGGGGACGCTGGCAGAGTACTTTGCAAACGGCTAAATACGAGCAAAATGGACGTTGTTGGGAAACCAGGTGCGTGTGAGACCCTCCACTAACCCCGCTAACGGAGCGTCATCGGGGTTTCCCAAACTGGGTCCCGGAGAGCTACCGGGGAGGAAAACCAAAGGGGTCTTTAAGTCAGTGGTTCTCCAACGTGAGTGCCCATCAGAACCACCCGGAGGGCTTGTTAAAACACACACTTTCTGATTCATTAGAGCTAGGAGAATGCGTGTGTGTGTGTGCGCGCGCGCGTGCACAACGGAGACTTTGTGCTTCTGATACATTCTCAGGTAGTGCTGTTGAGGTTTGGGGCAGCACTTGGAGAACCGCTGCTTGAATCAAACAAGTCTGGGAAATTCTGAGCTTAACCCCCACCCCCACCCCAGCCCCCCCTTCCCCGTCGTCCGTCCCCAGGCCCCTAGATTCACAGTAGGCTGTAAGGAATCCTGCAGGGGAAAAGGCCTGTCTAAACTGACCCACAATTCCCACCCTTGTTTCACTATTAGTTCCCAATCATGCCTTGGGAACTCAGTGCCTCACAAGCCACCTTGAGAATCCAGCGCGCCCAGAACACTACAGTTCAGAGGAACTGGGTGTCTCTTTCCTGATAAATGACTCACCTGTGCAACATGACTAATGCTTTATAGCCTCAAAGCTGAAGGTGCACTGTTTACAGATTGAGTTTAAAAAAAAAAAAAAAAGCAAGAAGAAAAAAGGAATCGGAAGAGGTTTATTTTGACCTTACCTCCTGAGGAATGTGAAATTTGTCCACCACTTTGAGCTCATAGTACATCTGTATCCCGCATTTCACCAGCTCCAGTTCCGTGAGGGGCAAGTCGCTGAAGTGGAACTTATTGATCTCGAACTTCTCTGCATCTGGCAGCTCTCCTTGCTGTGTAAGGAGGGGCGTCCAGGGGTTGGGGCACCTGAAGGTTCGTGGGCCCCTCCCCCGGCAGCCCCCAGCCCTGGCCCCATCCCAGGTCTGCCTGGAGGATCAGAGCAGGGTGGGCAAGGGGCATGCTTTGCGAGGCAGCCCCCTGCCCTGCGCACGCTCAGGGCACAGCCTGCGAGGTTCTGCCCTGCTCACCAGGATCTCAGCGAGTTCCTCTTCCTCGCATTCCCAAGGCTCCTTCCCGTACACCTCTCTGGTTTTCTGCCAGTGCCCAAAATAGCAGAGAGAGAGAAAAAAAATCGGTTACTATATCTGAGGTCTGAATATGGCTCCACTTTTCCATTTCCATTCTCCTCCTTCCTCCAAAGTGCTTGCAGCGGGGGCCACCAACTCAGAGAGGCTGCCCTTCACCATTCATTGATGGGCAAAATAAAAGTCCTGGGCTTCCGGCTGTGGGGACCTGCCTGCAAGTTCAGCTTTGCCACTTACTAGCAGAGCTGCTTAATGCCTTCGATCCTCCATTTTCTCACCTGTAAAATGGGGATAATAAAAGTACTTAACTGGTGAATTAAGATTAGATTTATGCCAAGTCATTTTGAAAAAACATGTATACAGCTAGATGAAATAATGCACGTAAGTCCCTCAGTGCAGTTCTTGGCACATAGCAAACACTAGAATTAAATAATATTGCTGATATTCTTATTGTTTCTATTACTGACTGGAGTCAGAAGGTCTTGCTCATGGTCCTGGCTCTTCCTCTCACTTACTGTGTGACTTGGGGCAAGTTTCTTCCTTCCCTGGGCCTATTGTACCATGCATGTGCCAGAGGAGGGGGGACCTGGACCCAGTTTCTTGCTTCTGATTTCTTGACCCAGAGCATAATCTGTTCACTTTTCACTGGTTCCCTGAGGCTATGCTGCCAGAGGGCCCACATATCCATCACTTGGCTGAAATCATGGACTGAGACAAGCAAACCATGAGTCAGTTCATCCAAACTAGATGATTTCTCCTTTGAATTTATCAGTGATTGGGATGAAATGATCAAATTTGTTGTGATATCTTCCGAGCTTAAGAAATCACTTCTGAAAACATTGGCCTGTATTGTTTCAACTTGTGAGATCTATAAGCAGGGTCCTGGGAGCTTAGCTGGACATCTTATCCAATGCCATTTGGCTAACTCAATTGACTTCTAAGATCATGATCTCTTTGAGAACAAAATTCCAGGAATGATGAGTCACTAATCACCATATATCTTTCAAAGTACCTCATCCAGTTTCCTACCCCAGGTAGGACTCTCCTCTGTAGCATCCCTGATAAATGATCACCCAGCCTCTACTTGGATACCTCTCTTGACAGGGTGCTCACTACCCCATGAGGCAGGCCCTGTTCATAAGAATAGTAGAGAATTTGCTCATTATCCTGATAAAGTTTAAACGAGAACTATTTAATGAGCTGGGTGATTAGGGGACAAGGTACTTCCCCCTTCTGGACCTCAGTTTCTTCATATCTGCAACAGGGATAGAAACACCCTGCCCACCTTAGTGTGCGGTTGTGAGCATCAAACAATACACTAAGTGTGAAATTGCCTTATAAACTGTAAAGTGATGAAACTATGTGAGGACTCCCTACTAACATCTAACTCCTTCTGTCATACTTCCTTGCTCACCAAACTCCTCTGTGATCTGATTGGGTTTCTGAGTGAGCTGGCCCCATGGAGGGAGTCTCTGAGAAACTGACCATTGTCCATCGGGCTGTCAGAGAGAGCTTCCTCTCAGAGTAGGTGCTGTGGTTGGGTGACTCCATCTGTACTACCAAGTCAGCCCTCAGCACAGTGAAAAATGGAGTTTCCAGAGCTGTTAAGCCAAGATCTGGCCCTAAGACTGAGGTGGCATGCAAAGGACAGCTGTTGTCAAGCCACACAGATCAGCCATTATGTATGAGTCGCTGGTATTCGTGGAGCCATCCATCCATCCGTTGAATGTGAGGGGCCCGGGACATCCCTGTGCAAGGCCAGCCCACTCGTCTCTGCCTTCACGGAGCTTGAGTATTGCTCTGGCCACGTACCAAGGGTGTTTCTGCTAGAGCAGAAACAATAAAAGAACTTTACCCACCAGGATTTTCTGGATTTCTTCATTGTCACACTTCACGTGGTATTTTACCATGTCCTGGAAAATATCCTTCCTGTTTTCAAGTCTGTTCATTGACTCATAGGTGTCAGGGTTTAAGACGGACCAGCCCAGGAATTGAGCCAAAGACTGAAAGGAAAGAAAAGAAGAACATCCAGAGGCAGAACACCCAGGCTTGATCCTGTCTTTGCAACTTAAGGCAAGACTCCAGGATTCCATTTCCTCAGCTGTACGATGGGTTTGATCAGCTGGGTGTTGCCCTCCTCAAAGAGATGGTGTGAGGATGAAGATCAAACAATGGATGGGAATGCACTTTAAAATAAAGTTCCAACACACATAAAGCATCATTCTTATCTGTAATAACTTTACCCAAGTATGTGTACCCATGTGGGAACAGGAGGCATATGGGAACTCTGTACTTTCTGCTCATTTTTGCCATGATCCTAAAAATGCTAAGAGGTAAAGTTTATTAATTAAAATTTGTTTCAAAGGGAATGTGGATTTCTCTGACAGCACATGGTAGTGCAGAAGTGGGAGCAAAGAGAGCAGACATTTAGGCTGAGTCAGAGTCGCATCGAAAAGGTAAGCTCCCACCCCTTCCCAAGTGAGGGCCCCCCACATGCTGGCAACAAGCCAACGCTGCAACCCAATGGCAAAGGCCTCCTCCCAAACCATACCTCCATGAGGGTCTCGTCCATCTCATCAAAGGGCTTCCCATCTTTGCGATTGTAAAATGTGGCCACCCCAACAATTTCTTCCTTCTTGTTCACAATTGGCATAGAAAGGACATTCTTAATCATCCATCCGGACTCATCCAGAGGCTCTTTCTACAAGAGAAGCCAGAGTAGGTTACAAATCTGTTACTGTTCAGGAGGACCTTTCATTCAGAAGTCTGGCCAGAACTGGCCCTAGAAATAGCAGTCAGAAAAGGACAAGGGAACAATAATTCTGTCTGCTTGTTATCAACAACATATGCAACAACAGAGGAGGAGCAGAGGGGTTCCAATGAGTTTAAATACCATATAGTTCACCAGCCTCTGTGCGTCAAAACTTTCAGACTTTCTGCCATGCCAGCTATTTAGGTCTGTTTAAAAAGTGCCTGTGCTTTCCAGGTAATATCTATAAAATGAAAACTGCAAAACAACTAGGGTCTGTGGGTAGGTGGTAAACAAAGCAGATTGTGGCTATGTCAACACAACCTTTGGCTTAATGATGGGCTCTGTGCTTTTTTTACACCTGCCTGCTCTGAGAAGAGGTTAAGGTAATCTGGAGTGTTTCACCTGCTTCTGATCGTTCAGAGTCTCTCATTCACGGTGTCTCCCACACACTACCAGTGCTGGAAAGGGCTTAACAAAGCCATCATTAAAGATCTTGTTTGTTTGTCTCTTGACTCTGTTTTTTTTTTTTTTAAGATTTTATTTATTTATTCATAAGAGACAGAAGCAGAGGGAGAAGCAGGGAGCCTGATGCGGGACTCGATCCCAGGACCCCGGGATCATGACCTGAGCCAAAGGCAGACGCTTAACCATCTGAGCCACCCAGGCATCCCTGTCTCTTGACTCTTGACGTGACTTCCTGGGTTACTTTTGGCCTGTCATTTTATCTCAGTGGGCCTCAATTGTCTCATCTGTAGATGGGGATGGTAGCAAGAATCTCTGGCTCACGGAACAAATGAGACAAGGGAGCTGAAATATCTCGGTCAGTCGTAAGGTGTCCCTTTATGAGTCATTTCCCCTCTGTCTGAGCCTCTCACTTTTATCATTTATAACATGGCAATGACTAGACTAGGTCATTTCTAGGCTCTTTTCTCATGGATTCATAAAATATTAAACGTTTAACTGAGCTAGAAATCGAAAAAACCAAGGCAAATGAGGCACAAAAGTTATCCTCAGGTTGCTCATAATCTGGAAGGTAAGCGAGCAACTGCACAGCAGGTGGGGAGCTTCTTATGGTTCTGGGGGAACCAGAGGAGGGAAGGAAATCAAGGAAGGCTTCCTGTACTTGGAGAGTCTTCCAGTTCCAAAGTTCTAAGATTCTTAAGGTGGTGAGATGGTGATGAGGATAATGATGATTTCAGTAACACTGGAACTCAGCACCTGGTGGGAAAGTGACTCCAGGAGGATGCAGATTACAGCCCAAAGAGCAAGGGGCTGTTGGTCAGGAAACATGAGTTCCAGCTCTGCCTTCCCCCCAAGTCTCTACCTAACCTTCGGGGAACCCCTTCCTTCTGAAGGCCATGATAAGGAGACAGGTTTTATTGAAAGCCAAACAAGAAAGCATTAAGGATTTTTAAGCAGAGAAGTTACTTGATGCAGCCTGAGTTTCGAAAAATTACTCAGGCTACTTTATAGAGGATGAGTTGGAGGAAGAAGCCTAGAATCTAAAAACAAGATCAGATTTGATTTTTTTAATGTGGGTAAATGGAATTAATTGGGTAGGGACCAAGTTCTGTATGGTTATAGTCAGGTTAGCCGCTCTCGGCAACAATTGGAGCTCGTCACACGGATACGATCAAAATTCCAACACAAGACATACAATGTTAACTTTGGAAGGATATCCTTGCTGAGCTCTTTCATGATGTTCCTCAAAGAGTAAAAAAATAATTCACTAATTTTTCTAAGAGTCATTATTTTCTTCTTAATTATTTCCTAATTGCTAATGCTTTGTTTTTCTTCCATCTGGCGGGCTAACCTCAACAAATATTGATAGGCCACCTGGAGCTGAAGATATTAAGAAAGATAAGGCCCAACCGTTGACCAAAGGAAGCTGATATTCTGCTGAGAGGAATTAATCTGAAAGCAAAGAAGGGTAATAAAAGATAAAGTAAGGGGAATATAGTATGGAGAACTCCAGGCCACGTGTCATCTGTCCTTGCCGTGTGTCATCTGGCTTTGGTCTACTTCTCTAGAATCTCCTCCTGCCACTCTCCACGCTACCTCTCACTTAGATTCATAGGGCTACTCTACGTCCTTCCAACAAGCTCTCTCTTTCCTGTAGTCTTCTCTCCTTTCTTTGCTGCCCCAACATAATTGCTCAGGGACATTCCTTGATTCCTTCCAGATTAAGTCAGGTCCCCAGAAAGATTCCCTCCTCTATCCTTCTGTCCTTTTTTGACCAGCACTCCATGGCCTTTCTCCCCATGGAGATAAAGACCATGTCTGTCTGATCCACCATTGCAGCCAGTGTAGCCCTGTGTCAAATCCTGGCACAGAGAACGCCCTCCATAAACACTTGTGAAAAAGACAGATAAAATCAAATGGAGTGCTAAACAGTATTCCATGAAAATCCCAAAGAGACAGAAATGATATTAGCCAGAGGAAACAGAATAAGACTTCATAGAAGTTTCATAGCATTTGAGGTTGTACTGAAGGGCAGAGAGTATTTGGGCAGGACAGGATGGTTCCGGGGCAGGGGAACAACATAAGCAAAGGTCCAGAGGCCAGAAAGTAAAGCGTGTGAACATTAAAACCAAATGGAATCTTGGAATTTACCAAAGTAACTCCCTCCCCACTTCCATGGGCACATGGTTTTTTTCCAATCCGTGTTTTTTTTTTTTAAAGATTTTATTTATTTATTTGAGAGAGAGAGAATGAGGACAGCATGAGAGGGAGGAGGGTCAGAGGGAGAAACAGACTCCCTGCCGAGCAGGGAGCCTGATGCGGGACTTGATCCCGGGACTCCAGGATCATGACCTGAGCCGAAGGCAGTCGCTTAACCAACTGAGCCACCCAGGCACCCCTCCATCCGTGTTTTTACTTTGTTGAGACTGCTTCCCAGTAAATAGATGGATTTTAATGTATTCAAACCCTCTTTGGGGGTATTCAAACCCTCTTTGGGGGAAAAAATATCAGACGACTAAGAGACCAAAGAAATAATGACTTACCTGGAATGTAAAAAAGTCCTCCTCAGGCGCATTCATGATGTTGCAAATCTGAAAGCCATGAAGAGAAATAATGGAGCTGTGATTAGATTCGATAGCATTCCCAGTGAGCCCTGTGTGCTATCTTCAGAAACGCTACGTCCTTGCCCGAGGCGTTCACATTCTTTTCCTCAGGTAGACATGCCCAAGATGGCTTTCAATGATTAACTGAGGCTACTGAACAGAAAAGCTACCTTATGAACATTATTTCTTGCCATTTGCTTCACTCCTTAGTCATTTCCAAGCTTTGAAAAAATTGAGGCTACAGTTTGTCATTTTTAATAGCCGTATGGTATCTCATTTTGTTGTTTCTCTTTTGTTAAATATTTGGATTGTATCCAATTTTTGTCATTATTAGTGTAAATAATGCCACTCCAAGCATCTTTAAACCAATTACACTTAGGTTTGGTATTGTTTGTTTTGTAAAGAAGGAGTTTTTTCTTGGGGTATAAACCCCGAAGGAGAATGAGAAATAAAAGGTGTTGTAGCTCTGGTTTTATGTTGCCAGACTCCTCTCCTAAAAATTGAACCAGTTTACCCTACCATACATAGGAGACTTAGCTGACACTCCAGAGCCCTGCCCATGGGACCTCTGTGTACAGTTGCATAGTGTGTGTACTGCACAAAAACATCTCACTGAGGGGCTGACTGGGAGCTGAAATCCAGCCTGTTCTTGACTCAGCCTGTTTGCAGAGCCATGCTCCTCGTCTTTCTCTTTTTGTCCACTGAGAAGTGGTACTTTTGTCTAGTTCTCAAAAAGGCACCAATATGAGCTTGAAGTAACCCAGCCAGTCCCACTGGCCCTGACCATCCTGTGGTCTCAGAGGGTGAGCAGTCTCTGCTCCTGTTCCAGAACTGGCCTCTCTTTAGACCAATTCCATCAGTTGCCATTGTTCCCTCCTGATCTCCAACCTCTCCGAGGGCTCTTTCCCTTCAGCCATGAGCTTGCTTGAGTCTTTCCCATCCTGGAAAATGAAATCCTCCCTCGACCCAAACATGGTCCCAGTAGCAACCATCCAGGCTTTCTCCTGTTCTTTTCTTTTGCGATTCTCTACCTCCTCATTACCCATTCACACCTTGGCAGACCACATGCTGGTCTCCACATCCACCTCACCACCAAATATGCTCTCATCGGGGCCACCAGTGATCTAACTGCCAAACTCAATAGGGTTTTCAGTTCTTATCTCGCTAGATCATTTTTGCTGCATTTGGCCATCTCTCTACTTCCTTGGTTTCCATGACACTATTCGCTCCCGGATCTCCAGATACCTCTGAGCCCTCCTTCTGATCCTCCCTCACACATTCCTCTTTCTCCACCTAATCTTTAAATGCTGGCATCCCAACAGTATCCCACCCCAGGTCCCTCTCACTCTCCCTGGTGACTTCATTCACACACATGGTTTCAGGTACCATCTGGTCCTGATATCTTCCAAATCCCCATCTCCGTCCCTCCTCTCTCCCACAGCTTCAGAGTCATCTCTTCAGCTGCCTACTGGACATTTGCTGCCGAAAAATGTCTCAGTGTCACCTTGTCTGCAACTTACCTCCTCATCTTGCATCCAAACCTGATGGCAGCACTACTTATCCAACCCAGAAGCCCGAAATTGGCTCTGACTCTTCTTTCTCCCTCCCTCTCTGCTCACAATCACAAAGTCCTGCCAGTTTTACCCTCCCGGTATTAGATCTGATCCCTGATCTCCCTCTCTCCATCTTGTCTGTCAGACTTGTGTGAGTATCAAACGAGCAGATTTATTTACTGCGTGGCTCCTAGGCACTCAATGGCTGTGTGCCATGCTGGTACTCTTCACTGTCTGTGCCCTTGCTGAGATGCTCCTTTTCTCTTGCTTGTAAGGATATATTTTGTGCTCTGCCTCTTAATCCCTTCAGATCTCTCTGAGTTATCTTTTTAAAATGAAAATTGACTATGCCAATCTCTTGCTTAAAAGCTCATTGTCTACAGATTAACGTCCCACCCCCGCGACCTGGCGTCCAAGGTCACTGCTATCTGGCGCTCCCCTCCCCCTCAAGCCTCATCTCTTGACCTCTTCCTCTCTCAAACCTAATATTCCAGCCACACTGGACTGTACACACCATGCCAGTCAAACCTCCAGGCCTGGGTTTGCTCACGTTGTTGCCTTCATCTTGAATCCCCTTTCCTGTTCCTGCCCGCCTAATAACCTATTTATTTTAAAACCACTCAGACTAACACTCTAGGAAGAAAAGCCTGGTTTATATGCCTCCTACTTTGTGTTCCTAGAATATACCCAGTATATCTCTCTTGTGTCCTCATCACATTGTATATAAGAATCTGTTTAAAATATCTCCCCCTTCGATTATGAGCTTCAGAACAGAAGTTGTATCTGGTACATCTATCTGTCTATCCCCAAAGCCAATGACAGTGCCTGGTACCTAGAAAATATTCAATATATAAACTTCTGGCTATGTGAGCAGCATTGAGTAGTGTGTGCCTGGGGAAGGATAAAGGGGTGACTGGGCTCAAATATGGGGGTGATGTGCAGCTAACAGACAAGACCTTTCTTTCTAGGGCAGGGGATGCTTACTCCATTTTTGACCCCGAGTGGGTGGGGCGTGGTGGGAGATGGAGCATTTGAGCTCTGCTGTACATGGTACAGCTGGAAATATGGCAGGGATGAGGGGTAAAGAGTGGCAACTGAGTCTCTGGAATGAGAGGCTGGGACTGGGTCTGTGGTGAGCCTGGGAGACCAGTCTGCCATTTGCTTTTGTCCCTGACACACGAGCAAGTATCTTTAATTGTCAGTGAGACTAAGCACCTTCCCATCTAAGGATTATTTCTCTGTGTATTTCATATTTCCTCAGATGTCAATTCTCTGTTCATGTCCTTCGACCAAGTGTCAAGTGAGTTGAGAAATGAGAGAGTCAGGCTTTGAGAGACCCACACTTCCCATCATGTTTCCCACTCTCTCGATCTGAAATCCTTTTACTCTTCCAACTGATTCAAGACTCTCCCTCTTCCAAGTTGTGTTACTTACCAGGCCATTCTGGGCAACATAAGTGGGCAGACCACTTACTAAAGCCCAATGATCAGGAGGTGGATTCCTGTAAAGGCCAAAGACAACTGGTAACTTTTGATGTAGGGACAGTTGGACTAAAACCTTGAATCTGGGTCTTTGCCCCTCTCTACTCTCATGGCTCTCAAGTCCTGCTTACATTGCCTATGCCTGAATGAGCCCCAAATCTTGTCTAAGCATCTTAATGTTTCAAATTTAGACATGGAAAAAAAGCATGATGAATACATTTTATGATGGCACACTGAGTGTGATTATCCAAGAAAAGGGACAACACTGATTGCTGAACAAAAGCAGGCACCATCTTTTCCCTCCATTAATACACAGAAAGAGGTAGCTTAATTCCATATAGAGACTGAGGGAACTCATCTACAGTGAACTCCTACCACGCACCGAGCACTAAGCTGGGTGCTTTACGTATTTATTTATCCCTCATGACAATATTACAGTTTTTGGTATTATTATCTTTTATTTATTGTAAGATTATACTTTTTTGTTGTGAGAAAAGATATAAATGTGGAAAGATGCATTAAGATCTTCATGAATCGGGGGTGCCTGGGTGGCTCAGTCATTAAGCGCCTGCCTTCGGCTCAGGTCATGATCCCAGGGTCCTGGGATCGAGCCCCGCATCGGGCTCCCAGCTCCGCAGGAAGCCTGCTTCTCCCTCTCCCTCTCCCCCTGCTTGTGTTCCCTCTCTCGCTGTGTCTCTCTCTGTCAAATAAATAAAATCTTTAAAAAAAAAAAAAAAAGATCTTCATGAATCGTTCTTTTGTCTTTTTCTGTTTTAATTTCTGGGCTTATGTTTATTCTTTGGGCTTATTTTTTTGCTGATTTGTTGTTAATTTCTTTTTTTAAAAATATTTTTATTTATTTTTTGACAGAGAGAGACACATCGAGAGAGGGAACACAAGCAGGGGGAGTGGGAGAGGAAGAAGCAGGCTTCCCATGGAGCAGGGAGCCTGATGCGGGGCTCGATCCCAGGACCCTGGGATCACGACCTGAGCCAGACGCTTAATGACTGAGCCACCCAGGCGCCCTTTGTTGTTAATTTCTTGAGATGATGTGATAGACCGCTCTTGTCTGTCCCTCCAGATCGACTCTTGAACCCTCCCCTCCCTGTGCCAGGAGGCCAATCTGTATAGACTACATCCACAGGGCTCCTGGCCTTCTAGCTTCTAGTTGCATATGAAGACTATTCTAATTAGTTTTTTGTTATTGGTTTCTAGGATAATTTCATTGTGACCAGGGGACATTCTATGTATTATTTCAGTCTTTTGAAATACGAAGTTTACTTTGTGGCCCATTTATCACCAGTTATTATAAATGTCACACGTATGCTTGAAAAGACTGAGTGTCCTCTGGTTTTGGGGATGGAGTGCTGTGTTCTCTCTATATCCATTCAATTAAGTTTAATTGTGTTATTTAAATATTCTATATTATGTTTTAGTCTGCTCCTCCTATCAATTAGCAAACATGGATCTGCCTATATCTTCTTATATTGCTGTCACCTTTTGCTTTTTTTTTTGAGGCCATGTTATGAAGTGTATACAGATTTAGAATTGTAATATCTTCCAGTAATAGCCAGGTGAATTAACCCCTTTATCATTAAGAATTGACTATATCTCTACTTGTGCTCTTTGTTATATTATCTAATTTTATCTGATATCTGATATTAACATAGTTATATTAGTTTTTTCTATTAGCATCTGCATGTATATATTTTTTTTCTTTCTTTTACTGCCAACCTCTCTGCATTCTTGTCTTTTAGATAGGTCTCTTATAAACAGGATGTACAGTATTTCTTCATACCTAGCAAGTCAACTGTTCCTAGACAGACCATTTCCTACATGTAACGAGAAAGATAAAATGCTGCCAGTTCATCTGTGATGCAATGTTTTTTGAACTTGTAATTATTACCTTATTAATATCAACAGGGATCTCTTAGAATTTAGAATTTAGAAATAGATTTTTTTTAAGAAAATCAGCCATTAATAGTCTTTTTTTTTTTTTAAGATTTTATTTATTTATTTGAGAGAGAATGAGATAGAGCATGAGAGGGTCAGAGGGAGAAGCAGACTCCCTGCCGAGCAGGGAGCCTGATGCGGGACTCGATCCCGGGACTCCAGGATCATGACCTGAGCCGAAGGCAGTCACTTAACCAACTGAGCCACTCAGGCGCCCTAGAAATAGATTTTTATATTCCACACTTTTCCTATCTTTTTGTGCCATTCAAAGCAACTTTCTGTTTCAGTGCTGCATTATGGTATATAATCTCTTCAAGTTACTTAAAAAAAAAAAGATTATTTGAGAAAGAGAGAGAGCGCAGAGGGGAGGGGCAGAGTGAGAGGGAGAGTTTTAAGAGTTTTAAGCGGACTCTGAGCTGAGTGAGGAACCCCATACGGGGTTCAATCTCATGACCCTGAGATCACAACCTGAGCCAAAACCAAGAGTCGGATACTTAACTGACTGCACTGCCCAGGCGCCCCTCTTTAACTTTATATGGCAATTAAATTCAATGTGGGTACAACCAATAGTGCACATAACTCAACTGAAGTCCTAACAATATCAATGGTCATGCCAAGTTCATACGTAAACAGGCAATAATAGTTACATCATTAACTGCCATCTGGCTGACAGCCATCATACAGTGTCATTGATTCTATTCCAGAAATGTCAAAAAAGGGGCGCCTGGGTGGCTCAGTCGTTGGGCGTCTGCCTTCGGCTCAGGTCATGATCCCAGCGTCCTGGGATCGAACCCTGCATCGGGCTCCCTGCTCGGCAGGAAGCCTGCTTCTCCCTCTCCCACTCCTCCTGCTTGTGCTCTCTCTCCCGCTGTGTCTCTCTCTGTCAAATAAATAAATAAAATCTTAAAAAAAAAAAAATGTCAAAAAGTAGAAAATGATGCATCTTAGAATCAATGAAATGTGATAGATTTCTTTCTTTCCGGCCGGCAATCTTTGTCATTTAATTGGAACATTTAGTTGATTTACATTTAAAGTAATTATCAATATATTTTGGTTTAAATATTACCTTAATGTGCACTTTTTATTTTTTCCACCTGCTCTATGTTCTCTCTAAACCTTACTTTGTCTTCTTTTGGTTTGATTAACCATTTATTTAGTATTCGTACAGATGGCGTATACTTTGGCAGTCATTTAGGATAGCCGCGAATATTCTGGCTCTCACTCCTGGCACATGAGAGGGTTGCATTCTCTGTCCACTTGAGGTTGGGTGCGGCCATATACTAACTCCGGTCAGTGAAACGTAGAAGTGAAGCGCGCCCCCTCTGGAGGGATGTTTAAGAGCCAGTGTGTGTTTTGTTGTGTTCTCGCTTTCCCTCTGGCAAGTTAGTCAACCTCGCAAGGTTCAAAATGGTGGCTGCTCCACCAGCTGTGGTCCCTGCCTGGCTACCGTCCATGCAGGATACTCCAGCCACACCCACCAACCAGCGATTTGCAGGCAGTGGGATGATAAATAAGTTTTTACTGTTTATACCACTAAGGTCTTAAGGTTTTGTTACCATAATGTAGCCTGGCCTGCTTTGGCCGATACAAAAATTGCTCTCAGAAACAGGGTGCTGCCATAACAAAGAACCTAAAATAGGTGACATAGCTTCGGGACTGTGTGGAAGGTAGCAAAGTGAGTGTGTGTTATCAGAAGATAGAAGGATATGATGCTTGATAAACAGTGGTAAAACACTGTGGAAAACTGTGACCTGTGGTAACTAGTAACAACAGATAAAGAGTTTAATAAACTTATAGCTCTAGAAAAGAAGTTAGAATGGTTAAAGAGTATGCATTTGACAAGGTTAAAAAAAAAAAAACACGGGTGCCTCAGTGGCTCAGTTGGTTAAGCGTCTGACGCTTGATCTCAGCTCAGGTCTTGATCTCAGGGTCATGAGTTCAAGCCCGGCGTTGAGCTCCATGCTGGGTGTGGAGCCTACTTAAAAAAGAAAGAAAGGAAGGAAGGGAGAGAGGGAAGGAGGGAGGGAGGAATAAGCTTAGAAAAGAATCAGTTTTCATGCAAACAGGAATGAACAGAGAGAACCCAGAAACTAAGGACCTTGAAGCAACTTCTCAGCCCCAACCAGTTACAGATAAACCTGTGAACTGGATTGTCTGTGTGACAGGATTATCATCCTTCAGTCCAGTGATGACCAAGGTCAACTCCCATTGTGGCCTCTCATACCCACTGTTTAAAGATTAAGGTGACCGAAGGTAAATCCCAGAGTCTGATTTTGGCCTGGAGGTGTCTGCAAGTCAGTTCAGAAAGTGAGCCGGCTTCAAGGCAGAACTGTGAGTGTCCTGTTAGCACAGAGAAGGTTTCAATAGATAGCAAGGCAGCTAGGTTTCGGACAGTGACCTACTGACCGAAAAAAGTACAAAAAAGTACAAGCTTCTACTAAAGAAGGTTCTTGACTGTTAGAATCTTAAAATGGCCTTGGAGTCCTTACCACGTACAGGGAGGTGGAAGCCTTGCCCTCTGGGAATTCTTGCCTTTCCATCCTCCATGGTCCGTTAAGAAGAGGACAACAGAGAATGAGCTTTCCTTGCACCAGCTTCTTGCCTTTGCCTCACCTCCCTGGCTGGGCCCCAGATGTGCCTCCACAGGAAACCACTGGAAAGCCCTAATCAGATCCCACCGTCTTGTTCTGTAGACGGGGAACTGAGGCCTGAGACCGGAACTCCCAGGAGCTGACTCAACAACATGCAGCGTCTTTTCCCAACTCGTATGGTCTTTCTACTCTTCCACACTGTCTCCTTACTGCTCTTCCTGTCTCTGACCAAGTGTGTGGCCCTCTTGGGTTTGCTTAGTGTTGATCTTGGAATGAGTATCAATGGACATCCATAACATGCTTACCATTCTACCTGTTTTGAGGAGAAACTTACGGGATTACTTTGATGTCTTCTTTGCCATGTAGGATGTAGTCAATGACCTTGTAAAAGTTGATTTCCTAGACAAAAGAGATAAAGAAATCTATAACATGAGAGCCAGAGACAGAACTTCAGCACAAGGGTGTCCATGAGACAGGGCTTGTTCTTTACTGAGTACCCTGTGGTTTTCCAGAAACACCAGCCTGGCCCTCTCAGGGCGTATCCCGGCTGCCTCTGGAGCTCACTGTCCTCAGCTGACTCGTGATTCAGAGTGCTTCACCTTCAAACCAGCCCACTGTGGCCAGGCAGGGGCTGGGATCTGGGAAAGAGGGATAGGAAGTGTTCCAAGGGGAGCTGGGGGTTGAGCACAAGGAGAAAGAGAGAAAGACTGCTTTCTGGAGTCCAGGGAGAGAGGGAAGTGGAAAGGATACTCCTGTCCATTTAGAGTTGTGGTCAACTCAGCCATTCCTGCAGAGCTCAGCTCCATCGTTCCAGCCCCCCTTTCTCCTTGACTCCCATCACTCAGCTGCTCTCTTTGCTGTGTCAGCTCTTCCAGACTTGTCCTCCCAAACTTACTTCATGCCCCCCAACCCACTTTCCACCTCTTCCATCCTTCCCACCTCCTTGCACCATCAAAACTCCCATCCTCTAAAGTAGATCTGTTCAGTTACATGACTTCCTTTTTTTTTTTTTTTTTCAGTTACATGACTTCCTAACGGGAAGTGGGATATTGGCAGTGGGATACTGGATATTCCCCTAACCAGGGAAAATTCTATCACCTTATTAGATCATCTGAACACCCAGCTGCAATGGGCAGGTTAAAAACCATTTTATAAATGGGAAAAATGAAACCCAGAGAGAGGAAGAAAGGGACTCATTTTATAGTAGACAGTGAGTCAGGACAGGAGTGAAACCCTTGACTCTTACTCTCAGGGCTCTTTCTGTGACAGCACTTAAGGTTAACCTTATGTTAACCTAAGATAGTGTTTTACTCTCTGCATCACTCTCACCCTAAACAGGGCTATTCAAAGCATGGACCCTGGACTGGGACTATCATTTGGTACCATTCCATGACGAGATAAAAACAGAAATTGAGAGTCAGTGTTTAGAAACTTGTATATAGCCGTTTGACTGAGTTAAGTTAGGTCTGTTGAGATTAATAAAAAAGGAAGGGATTTACGATTTGCATGTCTTTGAAATTTTTAATTTTTCTGGTTATATAGTGTGATCCCCTTTTGAAAAGTATCAGTCCAAAGTGGATTGGAAATTAAAAAAAACAAACCAACAAAGCTGTTCCTTGAGTGCAATATTTTGAGAAGTACTGCTCTAGAGATGTAAATGTAGATACCTGAACCCCATCTGGTCTCCTGACTCACAACCTCCACAAAGAGAAGCTCCTGATTCAGTCAGAGGTGTCTGAATGTCCATTTGGTTGCAGGTGATCACGACTTTCTTCAAGTTCCAGAGGCTCTGCTCCTTCTGACTAGCAGCCACTAAGACTCATGCTCTAGTCTTGGTTTTACTGTGAGCACTCCTGGGGGCTCAGTTTCCCCAGCTGGAAAACCGGTGGTATGTGTTTGTTTGAGCTGCCCTAATGGGGCAGAGCTGGGCACATGGAGATCCTGTGTCTCTCTTTGTTCTCTCTCACTCCCTTTCCTGTCCTACCTTCCTCGTTAGTCTGGCCAAGGCAAGCACTGTGGACGTGGAGGGGTCCAAAGACAATCAGAAAAGAGATAATACCCAAACTAGATAATCCCCAGCTACGATTCTAAGATTGTGGTTGAATGATTAGCCATATCCCTCGTAGATTAAAATGCATATCTCCTTTGACGCGGCGATTCCATGTGTGGTCATGAATCCTAGAGACACACTTCTAAATGTGGGTAAAATCATCCTTTGCCCCAGCCAGGGGTCTCAGCCAGACTGCTTTCAGAAGTCTGGAGCCACCGTAATGCTGTCATCAGGAGGGTGGCCGCCCAGCGCCTGCATCCAGTGGATACTCTGCATGTCTCCAGAACAATGTAGCTGTATCTGTGCTGAGAGAGGAAGGGGCCGAAGTCTCGTCAAGCTGGGAAAGTCAGGCACAAACCAGAAGCATCCCATTTGTTGGGGGTGATGCTGGTGGTGGAATTCTAGGAATATCTGGGCATCTGTAGATGTTCCTGGAAGGACAGACTGCTCCCACTGGCTGCCTCAGGGGAGGCTGGACTTCCATGGTCTATCCTTTTGTACAGTGTGAGCTTTTCACAGGCTCATGTATCGCCTTTTCAGTAAATGTAAACAAATCGTGCTGCGGACATTTTTGAAAGGGAAGTTGTATCCTGTAGGCAGTTCCTGAAAGCAAAGGTGGCGGTCGGCGTTGTCGGCAGGGACCTGGTAGAGCTGAGTGGCCCTCTGTGGGGCAAGGGAGGCCGGCTTCTCTGACCTTCTCCGCCCTCCTCGGGTCTTTGTTTTAGCTCATCTGTCCTCGGGTCTGGGCTGCTCCCTGAGACCAGCTGCTGGCTCCCTGGGCCGCCCCCCCCCCCCCCCCCCCCCTCCGCCAGGCTTCCACCTCCAGGGGTCTCTATGAGACTCCTTCAGAAAGGTTAGAAATGGATTTTTGTCTTCTTTCTGAAGCCCACAGGAGAATCAGTTTACTTTCACAGAAAGCAACAAAAAAATCAGTGTACTTTAGGTAAATAGGGCTTTTCCATACACTGCAGCTTAGCCCAGTTGACTTCAAGGCCATATTCATGTTAAGAATTTACCAGCCTTTGGAAAGTCAAAACTGAGCCATCAATGAGCTCCTTTGTTACCTTCCACCTGAGCAGCTGAGACTACAACACAAGGGGCTTTGAAAGAGCCAAAAACACAGCCATAGCAAAATTATCCTGCAGAGAAATATACCAGTTTTTAAACGAGTGCTGTTTTTTGGTTTTTTTCCACAAAGCCTAATCAGCCTGTGTAACCTTTTAATAATGAAAACACACACATGTACAACGTTTTACTTTTTTTTTTTTTTTTAAAGATTTTATTTATTTGACAGAGAGAGACACAGCGAGAGAGGGAACACAAGCAGGGGGAGTGGGAGAGGGAGAAGCAGGCTTTCCGCCGAGCAGGGAGCCCGATGCGGGGCTCGATCCCAGGACCCTGGGATCATGACCTGAGCCAAAGGCAGACGCTTAACAACTGAGCCACCCAGGCGCCCCCAACGTTTTACTTTTTAAAAGGAGATGAGGGGCGCCTGGGTGGCTCAGTCGTTAAGCGTCTGCCTTCGGCTCAGGTCATGGTCCCAGGGTCCTGGGATCGAGTCCCATATCGGGCTCCCTGCTCCGCGGGAGGCCTGCTTCTCCCTCTCTCACTCCCCCTGCTTGTGTTCCCTCTCTCGCTGTGTCTCTCTCTGTCAAATAAATAAATTAAAAAAATAAATAAATAAAAGGAGATGAAGTGAGGTGTAGCTGCTGTTGGTGATCTTTAGACTCACGATTTGGAGAGGCTAATTGGTCAAAGTCCAGACCAAAGCTGTATTTCTCACGTGAATGTGGCACTTAAAGTGTGAGGCTGTTAGAAGGCCAGAGGGAATGCTAAAAAGCAGGACTGTAATGAGTTACTGGAAAGAAAAGCATCCTGCATTTAAATTTGTGCAAATGAATTGACCCCTCATAACCTCAATCTCCTCAACCGTGAAATGGAAATCATGAGGATACTTCCTTTATGAACCTGTTGAGAAGAGTAAATAACATAGTCCAGGTAAAGTGCCAGCAGATAATGAGATTCAACGTTGGAAGCCATGATGATTGTTTGCCTATTACGTGTCAGCCTGTGGTTTGTTACGGCTACCATGGCCTGGCCAGGCCATCTTGATTATCCAGGCATTACAGATGAGGAAGGTGAGGTTAAGAGAGGTTGTCCAAGGCCACATAATTGGCTGGCTTGCTCTTTCCAAGCCCAGTCTTTCTAAAAGATCCACTTTGGGCCAATCCTGTCATGCTGGGTCTGGGCCCCAGCTCAAGCCTATGTGTGTCTCCTCCCTAGCTGTGTCCTAGACTTAGAACTGACCTTGGAGATGAGTTCAGTGACAGATAGATGAGAAAATCAAGTTCACCCCACAGGTTAGCAACCAACCCAAACCAAAGTCCTTTGCCCTCTGGCCTTCGCCATCACAACCTAATGCCTCATACTGTTGCAAGGATAGAGCCCTTGCTACCTGAGATGTAGAAAGGTTTCTGGAAAGGACAGTCTTAACCATAAGTGCGCTAGTCACCTTGGGGAAACCGATCAAATGGTGGGCAGCATTTCCTGGACTGGCGCTTAGTAAGAAAATGTTCCATTCAGCTCCATCTTGAAGAGCCGGATAATTCAGAGCCCAGCATTTCTCTGGCCATCCTGGAGTTGGAGATGACCTCTGACCTCAGGGCTTCGCTCAGAGAGCTGAATATTAAAAGCAGCCTAGGAAGTTGAAGTTAACTGAAGTCGGTGGTATCTGAAACCAATGGTGACCTCTATTCCAGTTCTTCTCCTTCTGCATTTCCAGAAGATACAGACCCAGCTCTTCCATGAATTGGAGAGAAAGCTTCGTGAGAACACATCAATCAGACCAACACGAAAAGCCGTGCTTAAAGAGAAAAGCATCCCGAGTTGCTTTCCAACAGTAGCACGTGATGCAGTGCTTGAAGACTCAGTCTCCCCAAATGAAATCATGGAATTGTGAGGGTGGAACAGTAGTTTGAAGCAGAACAAGAGCAGGTTAAAAAGTTACTTTGGATAAAGCACAGCAGATGATGTAGATTTCCAGAGTGAATTCTTCCTGGTGTGTTCATGAAGCTCACAGGCAAGGGTGTTAATTTTGAATTCTTGGAGTTTGAATTAAGACTAAATAAACTATCATACACACATATTCACCCACGGGAGCATGCACGCACACATGAATTTGGGGTAGGGTTAGGGTTGGCTGGGTGGAATGAGGCCTCCTAGCAGAAATTGACACACAATTTCAGACAGGCTAAAAGATCTTGTGAGGCAAGCACAAGACTGAAATTCAATTCTGGGCATGACTCTGCTGCTTACTTGTCCTTTGTGGCCTCAGCTACGGTCATTCAGTCATTCTACAGGTTCCCTAGGCTGTTTGAGTGACAGATCTGATTACCCCACCTCATCTTTTCCTCCCCACAGATATCATTTCAGCTTCTCTAAGGTGTTGATGCCTCATCTTTTAAAATAAAGCAATGGGGGGCGCCTGGGTGGCTCAGTCGGTTAAGTGTCTGCCTTTGGTTCAGGTCAGATCTCAGGATCCTGGGATGGAGCCCGCTGAGTCAGTGGGGAGTCTGCTTCTCACTCTGCCCCTCCCCCCACTCATGTTTTTTTTCCCTCTCTCTCTCTCTCAAATAAACGAATAAAAATTTTTAAGAATAAAATCTTTTTTTTTTTAAGGTTTTATTTATTTATTTGACAGAGAGAGACACAGCGAGAGAGGGAACACAAGCAGAGGGAGTGGGAGAGGGAGAAACAGGCTTCCCGCCAAGCAGGGAGCCCGATGCGGGGCTCAATCCCAGGACTCTGGGATCATGTCCTGAGCCGAAGGCAGACGCTTAACGACTGAGCCACCCAGGCGCCCCAAGAATAAAATCTTAAAAAAATAAAATAAAATAAAGCAATGCTATGAAAGCAGAGGTCACAAACTCTAGTGCCTGGAGAGATCTGATAGAACCATAAGTGAAAGCGGGGGCTGGGGGCAGGGGGAAACAAGGGGAATGGAGGGGACTTTGGCAAACTAGAGAGCTCAGACCAGGTTCTAAGAAGGTACCTGCCACTCCGCTCCCACCAAATTTATTCTGTTGGAGCGCCTGGCTGGCTCAATCGGCAGACTATGTGACTCTTGATCTTGGGGTTGTGAGTTTAAGCCTCCCATTGGGTGTAGGGATTACTTAAAAATAAAATCTTAAAAAAAAAAAATTTACCCTGTGGGACTGTGGGTCCAGTTTCGACTGATCTTCCACTTTTAAAAAAGAAACTGAGAATCTAGATATTTATGGGAAATATCTTGATTTTTTAATGTTAAGCTACAAATTAAAAAAAAAATTTAAAAAGAAACAATTTTAAATGTATGCAGCCAAACAGGTTTATCTATTGGCTGGAATTGACCTTCTGGCTATCAATTTATACAATTAAATATTAAGGTTATTTCTAGCTCTAATTGCCTGCAATTCTAAACATTTGCTGGGTGAATCTTTGAGCAGATAGCTTTGACCTTTCTGGGGCTCTTTCCTTATCTGTGGAATGAGAATATTAATTCTTCTTTAGTCAGTCCCACCACATTACTCTGAAACTCTATCAAGATATTGAAAATACCTTGCAAATTACAAGGCATGGCAATAATAAATAATTACCAGACCTTCAAGGGAAATGACCCAACCCAGAGAAGATAAATATCTAAGTGAAAAAGAAATGTCAGCAAGGTCTACAGGGCCTTACATGTGCATTCCAATAAACATTAGATCATACAAGCCAGAGAGAGACCTACCCTTCCATCCGGAGTCCTGGGACCAGAATAGGGTGGAGCCTCCCCCATCAGGACTGGCCAGACATCAAAAAATTCCTAGGAATGAGAAAGACAATAATTACATGTCTTGAAAATAGGTCAAAGAAAGGAGATTAAGAAAAGAAGACCCACCTATATGAGTGACCTATCACTGAAATTTGGAAGGTGGGAAGAACTCACTGAAAACTAAGCTTGGAAGGGAGGCAAAGTTCATTAGCATTAGAGGATGTTGTTAGAGGATGTTGATCTTGTCTGTGCTTCAAGATATTGATGAACTAAGCCTGTCTAATCATTCAGCAACAAATAGGAGCTGAAGTGGAAAACCCTCACGCTCCCCACACTGTGGGAGGGGACATGAGAAGGAAACTGGGTTCTCTATGTCTAAGAAATTGACCTTAAGGACATGCTAAGCATGTGACAGAAGGTTTAGCTAAAACGATGTTCTCTGCAGCATCATTTATAGTAGTGAAAAGTTAGGCACAACCTAAGTGTCCAACTAAGAGGGGACATATTAGACAATTATGGTCTATCTATTAACAGTAATGCTACAGATGTCTATATGTTGGTTAAAAAGAAGCCCTTGTCGCACTGATGAGTGAGAAATGTGAGGTGACAAAAAATATAGATCACATAACCCCAATGCTTAACTATACACAGAAAATGCTCTCAAAGAATTCACAACAAAGTATCAAAAACTGGTTTTCTCTGGGTAATTGCAGTGAGACTCTATTTAGCAATTTTTTGTAATAAAATTAATCGCTTTTGGAATCAGGGAAAAAATATCTTGCCTCAATAAGAAAGAAAAAACGATGGTGCCAAATATGGACATATAGACCCACATCTGGGCTCCAACAAGAAAGGATGACACCCTTGAGACAACTTTTAAAGATACAGGCAGGAAAGAGAAAGGGCCAGCTAAGGCATTGTATGGGCACACAGCCTCAGAAGAAGAAACTCACTGGGACACCGCACGAGCTCTTCCCTGCCACTTGTCTACTGGTTTTCCTGGGCCTGGCAGAAGAGGCCTCCATGCTTCATTGCCCTCTCTGTTCATTCATCTGTTGCCATTTAGGGATAGTGATCCATTCGTGCTGGGTCACTGTGGGTAGGATGCTAACTTCTGCTCTTGGCCTCTTTCTCATTTGGTTGGGTTACCCATTCCAACATGCAGAGCACAAGCAGAAGAAAGTCCACATGAAATTCAAACTCCATGTCCTCAAGCTTCTGTGCAGTTGGACTCTTTGTCTTGACTACACAACAGGAAGAAATTCAGTTCTGGGGAAAAATGTGCATAGGGAGACTACCTGAGCCCCCACAACATGTTTGCTGCTAGATATACAGAGATGAATAAGGCAGAGTTCACACCCTGGGGGATCTTGCTGTCTCTTGGAGGAGACAACTCAAGTAACTATAGTTAGGTAGGGTAAGACAGGGTAAGAACCAAACAGTAATGGAAAAAGAACACAAATGTTAGAGGAGCCCAGAAGAAAGACAAATACATTGGGCTGACACCCTGTGTCAAACACTGAGTGGCTTTGAAGATTGTCCCAGAGAGAAGCAGTGGGCTGGGTGGAAAGTGGGGCATATTTATGCTTGCCTTGCTCGCTCTCAATCTCTCTCTTTTGACTTCTTTCATGTCAATAGCTCAGATAAGAGCTCTGCCTACCTTGGACCTACCTGGCAGGTCGTTAGAATGATTGTGTGCAGACCAGCCCATTTCTAACTGCTAGATTGTTCCATCTTTTGGGGATGACTAGGCAGAATATTCTTGTTTAAATGTGACTTTCCTTTTTGAGAGGGAGTTCAGAAGAAATAGAGCAGAATACAACAACACACAGCAGCCTGCACCTGAGGTCAAATTCTTTAAGGTGTGAACTGGGCACTTTTTGAATTCAACTACTCGGAAATTCTTTTGATTACGAAAGAACCATTCATTTGTATGAATTCATTCATTTGCTACTTTCTGAAGGTGTGTCAAAGGACTTATTCCTGGACTCGGTGATATTTGGCAAAATATTTGGTTCAGAAGTATGCAAAAGTCAAATGGACATCTGCACTAGAATCAGAGGTTCCCTAACATCAGTACATAGCCCACCTGCACCAAAATCACATAAAGAACTATATTAAAAGCAAAAATCAGAAAAATTGACCCATGAGTATATGGAAATCTGGTATATGATAAAATAGCCTATCTAAATGGTGGCATTTTAAAACAGTGAAGAAAGGATAGACTATTCTTTTTTTTTTTATTTTTTTTAAAGATTTTTTTTTTTTTAATTTGAGACAGAGAGAATGAGAGAGAGAGAGCACATGAGAGGGGGGAGGGTCAGAGGGAGAAGCAGACTCCCTGCCGAGCAGGGAGCCCGATGCGGGACTCGATCCAGGGACTCCAGGATCATGACCTGAGCCGAAGGCAGTCGCTTAACCAACTGAGCCACCCAGGTGCCCAGGATAGACTATTCTTTAACTGGAGAAAAATGAGTCAGGGATAAAATTTATCCCTACCTCAAACCATACACATTCATAATTTCAAGATGAATGAAAGATTAAAATCAGAGCACATCAGATTATATCAGATTATCTTCATCATATTAAGGCTGGGGAAGTCCTTCTTAAACAAAATCCAAAACTCGAGTGTCCAATATATACGGACACTTGATGATAGAGGTATGTTAGGGAAAGATGATATTTTCAATAGGACAGTGGAGAAAGAATGGTCTTTTCAGTAAATGGTGCTGGGTCAATTGGATATCCATATGGAAAAAAGTTAATATTAACCCTACCTCACACTGTACATTTAAAAAATTCCAGGTAGATTATAGAGCTACATGTGAAAGTTAAAACAATGAAATTTTAGAGTTAACATAGATGAATATCTTTAATACCTTGGGGCCAGCAAAGATTTCTTAAATAGGGCACAAAAATCAATAACCATTAAAAAAAATCAATAAATTGAACTACCTTATAATTCAGAATTTACATTCACTGAAACATACTATTAAGAGAATGAATGCACAGAGTGGGAGAAGGTATTTGCAATGTGTGTATTCCACAAGGAACCCATATCTAGAATATATAAAGAATGCCTACAAATCCTAAGATTTATTTTTTTTAAATCCTAAGATTTAAAAAGACAAAAGATTTTTTAAAAATGGAGAAGAGACTTGAATAGGTACTTCTTTTGAAGATATCCACATGGTCAATAAATGAGAAAAAATGTTCAACTTCATCAGTCATTAGGGGAATTCATGTTAATACCCAGTGAGATATCACCACATGCCCACCTGTATGGCTAAGATTAACAAGACTGGCAATACCAAGTATTGTAAGGAAACCCTCATACATTGCTAGTGGGAGTGTAAAATCATTTTGAAAATCAGATGGGCAATATCTATTAAAACCAATACCCAGAAATTCTACTCCTAGGTAAACATCTAACAGAAATGGGTACAACTGTGTATCAAAAGATATGTACTATAATATTTGTAATAGCAATATTCATAACAACCCAAGCCTTAAAACTCAAATGCCCATCAACAGTAGAATGAATAAATACTTTGAGGATTATTTATATAATGGAACATTCCACAAGAATGAAGATGAATGAATGAACGCTATGTGAAGCAATAAAGACGGATCTTACAACCAAAATGTTGAGCAAAAGGAGCTAGATACAAAAGAGTATATATTTGTATGATTTTGTTTATAGGAACTTCAAAAATAGGCAAAACTAACATGGCGTTAAAGGTGAGTGCTAAAGAAGCCCTAGGTAGGGTGAAAGCCAGAAAGAAGAAAGTTGCCAACTTCAGGGAATTCTCAGAAAATGCTCTCGAAGGTGGGCAGAAACCTTCCCCATGTTTGTCAAGCCTACAGCCCACCTGGGACTTCTTTAATGAACTCCCCCCTTCAGGGAGGAGGGTATGGAAGTTAACGGAAAGGGGTAAGCAAGGGGCTCCTGAGGTGTTAGTACTGTTCTATCTCTTAATCTTGGTGGTAGTTACATGGGGATGTTCACGCTGTACAAATCATTGACCTATTCACTTGCAATTAGTGCTTGCCTCTGTGTATATGTTCTATTTCAACACAAAGGCTTATTAAAAAGAATCCACGTGTACTGATGTGGAGAGATGTTCACAAAACATTAAGTAAAAAAGGGCGCCTGGGTGGCTCAGTTGGTTAAGCGACTGCCTTCGGCTCAGGTCATGATCCTGGAGTCCCTGGATCGAGTCCCGCATCAGGCTCCCTGCTCGGCGGGGAGCCTGCTTCTCCCTCTGACCCTCCCCCCTCTCATGTGCTCTCTCTCTCTCATTCTCTCTGTCTCAAATAAATAAATAAAATCTTAAAAAAAAAAAAATTTAAGTAAAAAAAAAGCGACTATCAGGAAATATGGTCTAACATCTATTAAACAGTTCCTTAGAAGATTCTGATTCAAGTCTAGGAGCCTCTGGACTAGACCCAAGGTCTTTTCCAACTCCAGATTCTGCAGTTCTTTAATCATTAAACCAAATATTTGGAGGGTCTGCATTGGTCAGTGCACCACACTCAGCATAAGGCCCTACAAAATGAAACTGACAGGAATCCTGGATCTTGGCTCTTTGGGGTAAGAAATCACAAATCTAGATAACTCTAGAACTCTATTCCAAGGCAGAAAATGATTAGTTGCAGGAAGCGGAGACAGGTAGAGAAAGAAAAATGCGGGGAATTGGTTGGGGAAAACCTGGCTGAAAAATACTGCAGGGGGCTGTATTTGTCTTTGTGTCCTTTGCCTCTGCAGATCTGCCCCCTGAGCATCCAAAGGGACCAGATCCAAACATCTGCCTCTACTTTAACTGCCCAGATGGGCTGTGGGCTTGACAGACCATGAGGAAGGTTTATGCCCACCTTTGAGTGCATTTTCTGAGAATTCCTGAAGTTTTGGCAACTTTCTTCTTTCTGGCTTGCACCCTACATAGAACCTCTTTATCACTCACCTTCACCACCTCATCAAGCCTTCTCACATATGCTTTTTTCTTTTCCCACGGACCAGGGAAGACCAGGTTGTTTTCACTCACTTGTGCCCTAGGTCGACTTTTCCCCTTTAAAGGTTGGTACTCCACTCTTCAGTATGAAAGACCTGTGAAGACCTTTCGCAACCAGCCACATCCTCCCTGCCTCTTCCCTGTGAACTGAATGTGCGACACAAGTCCGGGTTCCACTGTATGTTTAACCTGTTCTTCGAGGGGTCTGTTTCTGAAGCCTTCTTACCTTCTGCTTGGTCATGTCTAAGAGCCCCACAGAATATCTGTCACAGTTGAGGAAGGCTCGGACTGTGTATAGGGCTTTGTGGAACTGCCTCTCGATGTCTGTAAGCTCTTCAAAGACTTTGCTCCCAGACCACAGCAGTATCTTAACAAAACACAAAAACAGAGTCAAAGTTTCTAAGGCACAAAGCAGCGGCTCACAATAACCCAGAGACAGAGACAGGATAATTATCCCCATTTTACAGATGGAGAAACTGAGGCCCAGAGAGCTGAAGTAACTGACCAGCTTATATTGGGTCCAACTCTTTCCATTTCTTTCATTTCATAAATTGTTAACAAGAATAATAATAACGAACATTGATTGAACACAAGTGCATTATCTCATTTGCTATTGACAATAATTTTTTTGAGGGTGGAACCAATCAATAATAGCCTCACTTTTCAAATGGGGGACACTGAGGCTCAGATAGAGGAAGTGATTTGCCCAGGGTCTTAGAGTTGGTAAATGACTTAATGTTGGTAAACAACTTAATCTAAATTGCCTGACTTGAAAACTATGCATATAATCCCTCTGGGATACAGCTTTACAAACATGGCTACCTCATTAGCACTGGGATGCTGGGCAGAGACTCCATGATGGTTCCCAGACACTTTTATCAACCACTGCCTTTCCAACCTGACTACATCAATGCATCAATAAAAAGACATGCCCAGTCCATTCCCTTGAGCCAAGCCCTTTACCTGGCCACGCCGAGTCTCACAGTTGTGCAGGTAACTCAGGTGGTATACCTTCATGATTAGATTTGCAAAATTGAGGTACTTGAGAAGAATCTAGAAATCAAACAGCATGAGGGGAAATAGATGAGAAGGAGAAATCCCTCCTCTGGCCACTTCTGCCATCAGCAAATATTTGAATATTTTAAAAGCAGCAGAGGCGATTTGAGCAGATGGATCATGGAATGCTGACTCATAAAATGGTGCATTGTAAGAGTGTAAAACTCATAGAATGTAGAATGTCAATGTTCATAGGACGTATTAATGAAAAATTGCTACTATTTATTGAGTTTGCAGTCCCTGTGATAAGTCATTTAGGTATATTATCTTATCTGATCATCACAAGTACCCTGAGAGATGGATACTGTAAAATTAGGCCCATTTTACAGATAAGAAAACTGAGGCTTAGAGGTGCCTGGCTGGCTCAGTTGGTAGAGCATCTGACTCTTGATCTCAGGGTCCTGAGTTCCAGCCCCATGTTGGGTGTGGAGCCTACTTAAAACAAAAACAAACAAACAAACAAACAAAAAACCCCTGAGGTTTAAAGAAATTATGTAACTTTCCCAAGTCAAACATTTAGGTATTAGCAGAGCCAGGACAATTATCCCTGTACTCCTGGCTCCAGAGCCCCACATCCTAACCATTACCCTGTCCTGTCTCCCTCAGAGAGCATCACACTAATACCCTTATCTTACAGATGGGGAAGTCAAGGCCAGACCAAGTAACAAGGTTCAGGGGACTTCTTGAGCTGGGACACCTGCTGGCATGACCACCCCAGCAGTTTCTAAAGCATTCTTACCTCCTCATCTGTCTTGGTGAAGTGGGGCCCGTCCACTTTATTCACAGCCATGATTATGGCCACCACATCCTTCCCATTCATTATGGGGGAAGCCAAGATGTTCTTGGTCTGGTACTCTGTGAGGGTGTCCACGAAGTCACAGAAATGCTCATCCTGAAGGAAGGCAGAGACAGGCATGGGTGAGCAGAGGAAGAGCAAAGATAGTAAAACAGCCCAGAGCCCCATGTGCCCCTGGTAGGAGGTGGGAGGAGGGGACACGCTATTATCTTTTGAAAAGAGAATGAAGTCCTTTCCATCGACTTCCATTCAGCAAGGGCAATGCAATCAGGGGTGATTTCTGCCCTGGAAGCCTCCAAAATCCAGGAGGAGAAAGTCTGATTTACAACTTACTAAGGACTGTGGAGGAGATGCAAGCAAAGCTCTGTGGGGGCCTGAGGATGGGGGGGCTGACTTTGAATGGGGAGGGGGTTTAGAAATAGAAACTTGAGTGAAGAAAAGACTTTAGTGAGTATAATAATCACAATTGCTAGCAGGTTTCACGTGTGGTGTTTTACTTATATCAGCTCACTTTAATCCTATGAGATGGGGACTGCTGGTAGCCCATTCTCTGCAAAGGGAAACTGAGACTCCAGAATGTTAATGTGACTTGCTACGTGTATGTGTGTGTGTGTGTATGTATGACTCCAGAACCTGCCCTCAGCTCTGCTGCCTTTAAGGGAAGCCTTGGTAAGGTTAGACCTGAGTTCAGGTCATCCAACAAAAGAACTTGGTACTTCCAGCTTTTTGAGCAATTCGGTTCTAGCACCACACAATCAGTCCAATGGATATCCCTCTCTCACAGGTCTTAATGGAAGCCCCGTTGTGTGTCAGGCCTTACGCTGAGTGCGAGGGATACAAGGGAGACTAAGGCTCAGGCCAACTCATAGACAAATCAGTAATAGTAATACAGGACCTAAGGCTCGGCTCAAAGCTGTGGGAGTACAGAGGAGTACACATCCCGGCACCCCACCCCTAAAGCAGCCTGGGAGGCCAGCCCAGGGCAGAAAGAGGAGACAGAGCCTGAATTGTTGTCTTAAATCCGAAAGAATCCACCTTTCTGTTTCTTGGTAGCACTATGAGTTTTCCCAACCATCGGCATTGCTTGGGACACAAGCCAGCCCAAATATGCACAGTTCATGCTGTTCTGAGAAAGGAAGTGTATTTCATAGAGGCGATTCACACAGCTTTTCTAGAATTGAGTGTGCAGAACCTTTCCCACGATAGAGAAATGCAGAGCATGATGCTCCGAATCTATGGATTTCTTCTAGTCAGGGTAGGATTAGACAGGCAACAACACTGTTGTCAGTGAAGGTGTCTCAAACCAGGTGAAGGGTACAGGAATTAAGAGAAGCCTGTAGAGCTCTACTTGAACTAGCATCTGAGGATTAAGCAAAATCTCTGAAGAGGCATTAGTCATGAAGCGTTTCTATGTCATTCTCTAAGGACACTGATAAATCCCTAAACCCAGGCCTGGGTGGGGCATGCTTGGATTCATTTCATTAAGCCGTTCTGTCTTGCAATATTCACTTCTATCAAGGAAGACAATACTTGGGCCTTACCTGCCTCTGAAACAGATGTTACTAAATCCACCAGAACCCTCTTTTCCACTGAGAAGCCCCAGAACTCTCTCACAAATAATACAGCTGCCAGCTGACTGGTGTTCGCACAATCATTGCCATCCTCATACTTTCAGCATAGAAAGTATTCTACACAGCCATGTCACAGAACCTCAGGTTATCAGAAGCAGGGGGGCCTTAGAAGCCATTTAGCTCAAACTGTTTATTTTAAAGTCCTGGGAATCAGATGCCCCACTTAGGGAAAGCCCAGAGTCATTCATTCACCCAGTGAGCATTCATGGAGTGCCTTATGCCAGGCACTGTTCTAGACCCTGAGGCTGCAGCAGTGAACAAGGGAGGCTTCTCTTTAGAGGTGATGCTGAGAGCTGAAGTTTCAGGGAAGCCAGGTGGGTGGAACGCATTCTAAGCAGGGAGCACAGCGAGTGCAAAGGCCAGGAGGGGGCAGTAAGTTGGCCCATCTGAGAAACAGAAAGACCAGTGTAGCTGAAGCAGAGTGAGGGAGAGGGAGAGTGGAGGGCAAGGAAGTCCAACAGGTGGGCAGGAGCCCCATCTGGCTGAGCCTCGGAGGCCACTGTGAACAGGTTAGATTCTATTCCAATGCAACGTAAGACAGCTTCTCATTCTTGGAAATCCCAGTTCCTCTTTTCAAACCTTCATGGTGTCAAGCTCCTCTGTGTCCCATGGTGAGATTTACTGTTTATGGAGCAATAATGATATACGCAGCCCCGAGCCTGATGACTTAATCTGTTATCTCATTAACTCTCACATCAGCCCTGTCACATAGAACCTTCCCTCTTCTGTAGACAACTCCCTTGCTGACAAGTGGGACAGCCATTCATTCACTGGTTTATATACTGATACACTGATTGATTGATTGATTCATTGATTCATTCATATTTACTGAACACAGGCTCTGTGAAAAGCACTGGATATGCCAAGACCAATAAGAAGGAAGAGGCTGTCCTCACTGGGTTCTCACAGGGCAGTGGGAACATCATGTAAAACATGAACCCACAATTCAAATCATAATGTGAAGGATGTCCCCACAGGATGGGTGAATGGGGGGAGGGACTTGTTCTCTGAGGCTTCAGGGGGTCAATCAGTATATTATCAGTAGTTGAAGATTCTCTGAGCCTCAGTTTGCCCTTTGGTAAAATCAGAGTGTTGGACCGAGTCCTCCTTGAGGCTTCCTTCCAGTCTAGCATGGTAGGTTCCGGGTCTCACGTACAGGGAAGGACAACAGCTGTGAGAGTCTCTGGAAATGTGCTCTCAGGTTCAGTCTTCAGAAATGGGAATTGTCATGTGTTGGAAAAACTCCCTGTTCTCCTTTCCTCTCACACTAGTAACACACTCACATCACTCTGACACCAGATATTAGGTGTCTCTCCCACACTGACCACTTTTCTGACACCAGCTGACCATCCAACAGTTCAGTTGAGTTCTGACACCATCTGTCGAGAGTCAGCGTCAGACCCTGCAGGTAAGAGTTCAATCCCACAAGACTGTCCCCACTTCAGATGCCAATCACAAGTCCCAGTTGGTCACCTATACTTCTGACAGGCTGGCTAGAGCAGGATCCCAAGACCCCCCTCCTTGGGTTCAATAATTGGCCAGAACAGCTAACAGAACTCAGGGAAATGCTTACATTTATAGGTTTATTGTATGATAAAGGACATAATAAAAGATACAGATAAACTGTCATGTGAAGAGATACATAGGGTGAGATCCAAAAGGGTCTTGAGAGCAGGCACTTCTGGCCCCTAGAGTTGAGGTGTGCCGCCCTCCTGGCATGTGCCTGTGCTCACCAACCCAGAAATTCTCTGAACCCTGTCCTTTTGGGGATTTTTATGAAGCCTTCATCACATCTGCATGATTGATTACTAGCTCCATTTCCAGCCCATCTCCTGTTGTCAGAGAATGGGGAGGTGGGCTGAAAGTTCCAAGTTTCTAATCATGGCTTCATCTTTCTGGTGATTGGCTCCATCGAGGAGCCCGCCAAAAGTCATCTCACAAGAACAAAAAACCGTCTACCAGACAGGAAATTCCAAAGAATTTAGCAGCTCTGTGTCAGATGCTCCTATCACTTAGGAAATGGTAAGAGTCTTAAGAGTTCTGTGTCAGGAACCAGGACAAAGACCAAATAAATATTTCTTTTTATAAATCACAATATCACAGCCAACTGGCAAGGGTCATCATTTATTAATTCATGCAATAATCTGTAATAAGGACCCACTCTGTCCCAGGTGAATAAACCAGACAGAAACAGGCAGGCTTTGTGGGCTTTCCTAAGGAGAAAGGAGAAAGAATAAAACACACACAAATATTGAAGGGCTAGTAGGGTTGCCAGATTTAGCAAATAAACACAAGACGCCTAGTTAAACTTGAATTCCAAGTAAATAAATACTTTTTAAAGTACAAGTATATCCTAAATATTGCATGGGACATACTTATACTAAAATATTGTTCTTTGTTTACCTAAAGTTTAAATTTTACTGGGAATCCTGGCTCCTAATGGCAAGTTTCCCTGAGGCGATCCCTAGGTTGAGCAGGAATTTGCTAGGACATGGGGAGTTATATTTCAACCCTGGGAAACTTCTTCATTCATGGTTTCACATTTCAAAAATCCAGTGACTGTAACCATGGCCCAAGTGTTTTGAGGGTGCTGAAGGCTATCACTTGTTGATGGTGCAGGGTCAACCCAGACCTCAGTCTATACCATCTTCCTCGTCCTTCCCCCAGCCTCCAGTCACTATCCAGAGTCCCAAGTAGAGCAAGATTCCTCAAGGAAGGGCAAACACAGGCAGATGCTGATTACCAGGGCTTGCTGGCCTGGACGAACTTCACCCTGGCCTGAGTCACCAGCCAGAGACTGACCCAGGCTTGAAAGCTTCCAGGGAAGCTCAGGCATTCCTTCCAGAGTGAACTTTGGGTTTGAGCAGGAAATAGCAGGCGTTCCCTTAGCATAGAGGCTCAGCAAACTCTTAGACCAGGGTACGTCAGCATCAGAGCACCTGCCTACATCCTCAGTCCCTCAACACCAGGATCGACAGAAACTCTTAGCACCTCTCTTTTGTTTTTCCCACCAACAAATTCTAAACTGAAAGCTCCAGAAGGGCAGGACTGGATTCTTCTCCAAATCCTACACTGACCTGGTACAGCAGCCACCCCTTAGAAAAGATCCTTAACAACAGAAGAGTAATAATAACAACAAGGAGTGGGAGCGGCCAATAGCAGTCACTACAATGTGCCAAGAACCTTGCTAGACGGGAAATAATTTGCTCCTTTGATCCTACAACAACACTGCGCAGTAGGTATTCTCGCCCCATTGCCCCATTTTATAAATTAGGAAGTGAGCCCAGGCAGACTCAACAATACACCAAGGCACTATTCTTAGAAAGTCACAGAGTCATGATTCACACCCAGATGTGACCTCAAAGCTTAACCTCTTCATTCTCTGCTATATGATTTAGAATGACCACTAGGAAACAGCATCCAGTCCAATGCCCTCATTTTGTAGATAAGGCAGAAGTACAGAATAACAGAGCAGTGAAAAGTGTGGGCACAAGGCCAGAGTGCCTGGGTTCAAATACCTGCTCTGTCACTTTCTGTCAGAGTGGCTCTGAGCAAGTTATTAACCTTTCTGGGTTTTAGTTTTACCACCTGTGAAACAGGGATAATCTGTTACGTTATAAGACTGTGGCGATCCATGTGGGCTACAATTAAAGTCTAGAGAGAGTTGAAGGGAGAACAGACTCCAGTCTAGTTTAAAGCCCCCTGAATGCACAACCATCCTCCTACCCTTGGATGTCCAAGGGGAAACAGGGAAAGATGAGCCCCATGGGAGATCCAACCCAGTGGATTTAGAGAAAACCATCTCCCACAGAGGTCGAAGTCTGTGCTTCTTATCTTGCCAAGGAACCCAAGTCAAAGCAAGATAAAAGACAATCCGTTCAAGTTCCTGCGTTTGTGGTTTGGAAGTCCTGGCCTTGCCCTAATTCCTTGGTCACTTTGGGCAAGCCCCTTCTTGAGCTCTCCTGACTCTAGGCTCCTCAGCCATTAAATAAGGCAGATGGATGAGATAATTTCTGGAGCCTCCTCTCTCCCCTTTTAACCTTATGACTCTTAATCTGAAATAAGGCCAAAGGTAAGGCGAGCATAGTCACAAAATGTCCAGGCTGCATCTTGGAAATGCCTGAACACAGGCTCCTGGTTTGGTCAGTGCTGCTGACCAGGCTTGGGCCCTGCCATCATGGGGCAAACATTCTTTTGGGCAAGACAGGGGTTAAAGGAATTGAGTATAATTACCTGAGGGTGAGTCTTTTATGCCGAGTATTGACAGAGCTTCTGCTTTGTGCCACACATTTGCTAGGATAAAGTGGAGAATAAGGCAGGCATGGTCCCTGGCCCCCAGGCTTATTATGATAAATGGTTTTAGGAAGGAAACTGTGACAGAGGGATCTGGGAGGGCCTCCCGGAAGAAGTGACCTATAAGTTGAGATCCAAAGGATAACTAGGAGTTGGCCCCAGGGGCAGAGAGCCTTGGGGGGATCTGTATGAAGTGTTTTGTCCTGGTGATCAAAGAGGTCTTTATCAGAGCTGCCAGTAGAATCCCATGGAAAGCTGGACTCAGAAACAAGAGCCAAGCGCTTAACCAAGTGGTCCTATTAACATTTCCAGTAATGAAACACACCGCCATCATATATCTTCTGATGTAATGCACAAAGATAAACACACCATCACCTCTAGGATACTCCTGATAGAAACGCACGACCTGAATCTAATCATGAAGACACAGACAAAGCCCAAATGGAGGGACACTTCTGCAAAGTATTTGGCCTGCTCTCTTCAAAAACCTCAGCATCGTGGAAAACAAGACAGGCTGAGGAACTGTTTCAGATTTGAGGGGACTAAAGAGATAGCGCTATCTGGGTGTAATTGAGGCGAATGGCAAAAACTGAATCTGCACTGTTTATCAGGTAATAGTATTGCATCAATGCTACATTTCCTGAATATGTATCCACAGTGGTGGCTACATAAGAAATGTCCTTGTTCTGGAAATACACAACACATTGTCTACTCTTGACTCCCAAATGGGTCAGAAAAAATGGAGAGATAAAACAAATGTGGCAAGGAGTGAACAACTGGTGAATCTGGATGAAAGATACATAGTTGTTTGTACTATTTTTAAACCCTTCTGTTAGGTTTGGATTTTTTCCCCAAATAAAATGTTATAAGTAAATAAATTAAGAGAAGTGCCAAACTGTGACCAGCCCAGTATTAATGGCTAGCAGCTCCCCACCCCACTTGCACCCCCCAAGACCCCAGGAATAATGCCTCCCTGCCCCCCATTCTTATGGGGAAGAGGATACCTCTTCTGTGTTGAGGACGTTGGTGACCTTTTTAGAGTGCGCGACGTGACCCACCACACCCATGTCCAGGGGGAACACAATCTCCGAGTCGGGCACCACCAGGCATTCCTCAAGAACAGCATCCTTGTGGACGTTGAAGAGCCGGGTGGCTAGCTCTGCGATGCCATTTCGGGCCCTGTACATGAACAGGCTCATGCGGTCTGCCCGCAGGAGGAAGCACAGCTTCTTCATGACGTTGAAGATGCATCTCTCCATCTGCAGATTTTCCTGGAAGTCCCGCAGGAGGTCGAAGATGATTTCACTCTCCTCCACGCTGCTCAGCGAGTGGTAGTTGCTGAAGTCCACGGCTGCCTCCTTGGCCCCCAGCAGATCTGAGATGACCTTGGCCCGGTAGCGGAGGTTGTAGTACCGTTTGGCAAACATGATATTCGAGTCCAGGAACTTCTCCACCTGCTCCGCCGTCACCTCGCCCATGGCTGGAATCCCACTGGCTACTTCGGTGGAGAAGTAGCTCCAGCTGGCCTTCCCAGGGAAGGTTTATAGTTCGTGGCAAGACGGAGTCGGGAGGTGTTTCGTGTCAAGCTGGGCTTCTATGGGTCTGGCCTGTAGATCTCGCCGCTATGGCTGCAGAGGGGAAGGAGAGAGCTCGGGAGATTAAATCATTAATATTCCCCGAGAGCAAGGATTATGAGGATCAGAAGGTTCCAGATGCCGCCAGGCCCCAGATGGGAGAAGGTGAGAGTTTCCTTTTCACCTTGGCCTGAGAGCTGAGAAGGGATTTCTAGACAGAGCAGGAGGTGGGCAAAACTAAAAACAATCCCCAAGCAGAGACTGCCAAACGGGCAGCGCAGGGACGACCCGCTATTGTAGGTGTGTTTTTCTTCAACGTTTGACACAGAAGACTACCTACGCTGTTTAGGAGATTTGTTCAGCTGCTTTTGGAGAATCGGAAGATCTAACAACTCCGGGCCCACTTTCCTCCCTGGCAGGCATGGCTAGAGCTGAGAGGGACTGCCTGCCCGGCTCCCATCCCCCTGCCCCTCCCCCCACCCTTCTGTGCCCCCTTTCCCAGGGCCTCCCCAGAACGGCCTCACCGCGCCTGCTCACCATTCAGCCTGCTTCCCTGTGTGCATTACAGGTCTGGCACCTACAGCCCCGATTTCAGAATCTGCCTCAAAGTCTTTCCCAGCTTTAGAAGTCAACGACCCTTTCATTTTAGAATTCCAGCGGCCCTCCTAAAAATAACACCGCTGGGGCGCCTGGGTGGCTCAGTCCTTAAGCGTCTGCCTTCGGCTCAGGGTTCGAGCCCCACATCGGGCTCCCTGCTCAGCGGGAAGCCTGCTTCTCCCTCTCCCACTCCCCCTGCTTGTGTTCCCTCTCTCGCTGTGTCCCTCTCTGTCAAATAAATAAATAAAAATCTTAAAACAACAACACTGTTCACATTTTTTCTTTTATGACAAAAATACATGTTCACTGTAGAAAATACACAAAGATCATTAAAATCACCCATAATCTTGCTACTCAGAGGTAACCTTTAAGGAGCATTTTTGTTTCTGTCCTTTCTGTAGAGGCTTGCTTTTAAAATCTGTTTCCCTTAAACCTCCCTCCCCCACCGCCCCCATCTTTCTCTTGGCACTTTAATGTGGTTTTTTCTGGATACAATCTGTATCTTTTTGGATTGTCAGTCAGAAATGCACACGTAGTGTATCTGCTCTCGGCTCTTTTTGAATCTTGAAATACCAGAATCTTCCCTGAAGTACCCTCTAGTACACTAGGGGAGGAGAACATTTTCTTTCTGATGAAATGTACTTTTCATTTCCGTGAATATACCCGTGAAAGCCTGGTGTCTCTATGTTGTAAATACTGTGGAATACAGGCTAATAGACTGTTGCTGGCACCCTGAAATTTGCCAATGAACTTCAACGGAAAGTAGATTACTTCCTTTATTGTAGTGTGTCCTAAAGTCTTAGAGTATTGTGCCCAATCAGCACCGTGTTCACAGGTGACTCCTTGGCCTGCCAGGCCATGCAGCAACCTGAATTTCTACATTCTCACCATAAATAACGTGAGCCCTCTGTCTGGAATGCTCTTCCCCAGCTCTCTGCACACCAGCTCCTTCTCAGCCTCAAGGTTGCAGCTCAAGCTAGTAATCCCTTGTCACCTTATCCCGAGTAGTACCCTCTCCAAGTCCTGCCTGTCACATCATCCTATTTATTTCTTCTGTTGCATTTATTACTATTAGAAATGATCTTGTTTGTTTTTCGTTTCTTTGTCTGTTGTTTGTCTTCACATCTGTACTGTGAGTTGCATGAGGTGGGGACCTGCCAGGACTGATTCCCTAGGCCTTGCAGTGCTGCCTGGCACACTCTTGATGCTCAGTAAAATAATTGTCTTAATTGTAAGTCTGGAATGGTTAATTTCATATGCCAACTTGACAGGGTAAGGGATACGCAGATAGCTGGTAAAACATTACTTCCTGGTGTGTCTATGAGGGTGTTTTTATAAGAGACTGTCATTTGAATCAGTAGGGTAAATAATGCAGATCACCCTCATTAGCGTAGGTGGGCCTCATCCAATCAGTAGAGGGCCTCACTAGAATAGAAAGGTGGAGGAAGGGTGAATGTGCCCTCTGCCTAAACTGGGACATCCCATCTTCTCCTGCCCTTGGGTGTTGGCACCCCTGGTCCTCAGATTCAGACCAGGACTTACACCTTTGGCCCCTTGGTTCTCAGGCCTTTGGACGCAGACTGAATTATACCAGTGGATTTCCTGCTTCTCCAGTTTGCAGACGGCAGATTGTGGGACTTCTCCATAACCACGTGAGCCAATTCTCTAGAGAACCCTGACTCATACAAAATAAAAACCCCTATATATTCTTGAGTACAATTTAGAAAAGACAAGAAGACACAAAGGAAAGATATTGAAATTAAATGTAATCCCAGATATTACCATTGCAATAATTTTTGGATATTTTTAAATATATGGAATATATAAATATATATTCTCCAGGAAAATATTAAAATATATATTATTTATAAGATTTAATATATATTTTAAAGATTTACGTATAAATATAAAGAATACATACATATTGTCAACCTTGACACTGTCAACATTTTGGGCCCAGTAACTCTTTGTCGTGGAGACTGTCTCATATATTGTAGCATGTTCAGCAACATCCCTGGCCTCCACCTACTAGACTAGAATTCTTCAAGTTGTGACAACCAAAAATGAATCCAGACATTTCCAAATGTCCCCTGGGGTCAAAACCACCTCTGTTGAGGGCGCCTGGGTGGCTCAGTTGGTTAAGCGACTGCCTTCGGCTCAGGTCATGATCCTGGAGTCCCGGGATCGAGTCCCGCATCGGGCTCCCTGCTCGGCGGGGAGCCTGCTTCTCCCTCTGACCCTCCCCCCTCTCATGTGCTCTCTCTCTCTCATTCTCTCTGTCTCAAATAAATAAATAAAATATTAAAAAAAAAAAAACCACCTGTGTTGAGAACCACTGCTCTACAGTTAGACATATAGGTTGTTTGTAATTTTCTAGTATTATAAACAATGCTGTAATGAACATCATTATATTTCTTAGTAAAAATACCTAGAAGTGGGATCCTGGGCCAAAGAGCTCACAGCTCTCTAATCATTTGGATAAATAATGCTACTTTTGCTCTCCAAGGCTATACCAGAGTATATGAGACTGTTCTTACCCCCACTCCTCCCCTCAGAAGGTAAGCAATTTTTCTTAATCCTGGCATTAACGCAGAATGTGGCCCTAATACTCTTTCTGCCGTGTTTTTCACAATTTTTCAACAAGAACTCTACGCTCCACTCTAGAGGATCCAGGGAGGAGGACAGAAGTATAGGTTATTATAAGAAAGCCACACCCAGGGACGCCTGGGTGGCTCAGTCGTTAAGCGTCTGCCTTTGGCTCAGGTCATAATCCCAGGGTCCTGGGATCAAGCCCCGCATCAAGCTCCCTGCTCAGCGGGAAGCCTGTTCTCCCTCTCCCACTCCACTTGCTTGTGTTCTCTCTCTCACTGTGTCTCTCTCTCTGTCAAAAAAATAAATGTTCATTCTTTCTGGTTTTTGCACCTTCATTCTTGCTGTGCCTCTGCCTGTCCCTTCCACCCAGTCCAAATGCCATTCCTTCCATGGATTCTTCGATGCCCCAACTAAACTCTTTTCCTGTTTGGAACCCACAAGCTATTGGTTTCCTTCCATTTCAATGGGAGTTTCTACATTCTAGGCTATATTACTTCTGCACATCTGTTCTCTCATCAAACTCAAGCTCTTTGAAGATAGAAGTAAAACTTTATTTTTTCTTAAAATCTCCAAAAAAGCCCAGCTGAGGTGCTTTCTCATAATATACCAACTAGGCTTAGTTGCAACTGGCTTAGGAAGCAACTGTTCTGCAAGAAATCTACTTTTACCTCATTTTTCAGTATGCCAGAATGAGGAAATCAAGCCTGTTGAAAAATTTCAGTTCTAATTGTTGGGTAGGTACAGATCAGCTTATATTTGCAGCAGGTGACCTCCTAACTTGCTTGTAGGCCTGATTTCAGATATCAGCGGAAGGAAATCTCAAGTTTCTTTCACTGGGAACAGGGGCTAATAGTAGGGTTAGGAAAAATTTTTCTCTGTAGTCTAGTCTAAAAAAGAAACACATACTAGAAAGAAGAAAACAGGACTCTAGGCCCAGAATGCCACTGATTCATTCTGTGACCTTGAAAAAGTCCTGTCCTCTCTCAAGGTTTTGTTGATTTCCCTATCCATAAAACATCTAATAATGTGTCCCAAATACTCCAGGATCCATGACTCCAGATGGGCTCAGAGTGAGGGAGGACTGGCCAGGAATGGCTGATCGATCCATTCCTGACCACAAGCCTTGCTAGAGGATTCTTCTGAAACAATAGCTGGAACTATTTACTTAGAATAATCTCTACTCCAAGATCCACATTTCATGGGGGAAGAAAGTGAAAAGTTTTGAAAGGTTAGGTGACTCGTCATAGGTGACTTAAAATTTTTTGAAATTGAGATATAATTCATAAAAATTCACCATTTTAAAGTGTACAATTCAGTGGTTTTTAGTATATTTGTTATGGTATGCCATGGCTAATCTACTTTCTCATCTCTTGGTGACCACTAAGCTATTTTCTCTAATGGTTTGTCTCTTCTGGACATTTTATATAAATGGAATTATACAATATGTGGCCCTTTGTGTCCAACTACTTTCACTTAGCATAATGTTTTCAAGGTTCAACCATGGTATAGCGTGTATCAGAACTCCATTTCTCTTTACGGCTAAATAATGTTCCACTGTATAGATATACATATTTGTTTATCCATTTATTAGGTTTTTAAAAATCTATTTATTAGTTGATGGACATTGGGGTTATTTTCACTTTGTGGCTGTTATGAACATCCACACACAAGTCTTTATAGGGACATATATTTTCAATTCTATTGGGTATATACTCAGGAGTATAATTGCTGGGTCCATAGGTGATTTTAAGACTCTGAGTTTGGAGGTAAAAGGGGGGAATAAGGAATGAAATAGGACAAAGCAAGGAACCAACTGGGTCAAGAAGAGGCATTTCTGGAAAGGTGTTTTGTGAGGCACTTTTTTGGAGAGACTAGGACTCTGAAATTCAGGACCTACTTGAATGGGTGGGGATGGTTGGCATATTCGTGCCACAAATTCCAGTGCTGGGTGAAAGGTCTCCACAGGCTTCCCACCATTCATCCCTCTTGTACATAGCAAGAGTGAAGGAACCATGGATATTCCATTGAGAGGAAGCTCTGAAAGGCTGTTGGGAGTGGAGAGTGTGCCAGTTTGTTCAGAGAGGATCCAGTTAGTAGGACAGAAGTATAGGTTATTATAAGAAGGCCATACCCAGGGACGCCTGGATGGCTCAGTCGTTGAGCGTCTGCCTTCGGCTCAGGTCATGATCCCAGAGTCCTGGGATCGAGCCCTGCATTGAGCTCCCTGCTCCGCGGGAGGCCTGCTTCTCCCTCTCCCGCTCCCCCTGCTTGTGTTCCCTCTCTCACTGTGTCTCTCTCTGTCAAAAAAATAAATAAAATCTTAAAAAAAAAAAAAAAAGAAAGAAAAGGAAGGCAATACCCAGAGTGCTTAAGAGGTGGAGCTCAGGAGTCAGATCTGGGACTGACCCCTGGGCCTGTCATTTACTATTTGTGTAAATGATTCAATTTCTCCTGGACCTCACTTTGCTTATCTGTAAAATTAGAATGCTTTTACATGGCTGTTGTGGAGATTGAGAAAGTTTATAGTACAGTGCCAAGGTATGTATTAACCAGTGCATATTAAGTTGAACCCTATGAAATTGCCCCTATTTGACTATTTTTGTCCTGCACAAACAGCAATTTCATAGGGTTCAATTTAATAGTAGTTATCCAACCCCCATTAGTTGTCATAACGTCCAGAGATGGATTACCTTGAAGATAGTGCACTCCCTTGTCATTGAAGGTATGCACGCTGAGGACTTGGCAAAGAGGTTTCAAACACCAGCATTAGGAAGATGAGTCTGGGGCTAGCAAGTCAGTAGGGAAGCTGTTGCAATCCTCCCAGAGGAAAGGAACGAGTCTAGGATGGGGGTTGAGAGAGTAAAAAGAAGGGAGTGGGCATAGAAGCAAGAAGAAGAGTGTAGAAGACATCCTGACTGACTAGGAAAGAGAGACATGGGAAAGAGTGGGGTAGGCCAGGGTAATTCGTGTGCTATTGGGGCCCTGTAAGAAATTCGGCACTGAGTGGCCCCCTTCAGCACATGTCACTGGTGTCCAGTGTTGACTTAGTCTCCATTTCCTGGTTGAAGGCCTTTCCTCTCCTGGCTTGCCAAACCCCATGTCCTAGGTGAAGCCACAAAAGAGAAGGCAGTTCCTTGGCTCCATCCTTATAATTGCTGAAACAGTCTGGTTGGTTTCCACCCTCGTTTATACTTACCTTGGCTCACTCCCTTGTTTCACTTGTACTTACCCTTGACCTACAGTTGTTATCAGTTCCTAACTGTCCGGTCATCTGCTGACTAAATAACTTTATTCAACTACTTGGGTTACCTGTTGATCTGTCTCGGAAACTTGGCTAGTCTGTGATGTTCTCCTTGTTTGACTTTGAGGGTCTAATATGGGTCAATGGATGAGCCTGGTAGAAGTTTGTCCTAAGTGCATTTTAAACTTCTGTGCATTTTCCTAGAGCTCAGATTCTGAAAGGGATCTGTAACTCAAAAATACTTAGGAACTCTGGGGAATCCTGAAAAGAGAGGTAAAATTAAGTCCTAAATACCTGCCCTGTGACCACAGCAGTAGAAAGGCAATAGGCAGGAGAATACACCTGGGCTTTGGTTCCAGAATGGGTTGAGTTTGAATCCTCATCCTATCATTCACAAACTTTGACATTTGGCAGATTACTTAATCTCTGGTCCCAATATTCTCATTTGCAGTTTGTGGATAACAATGATACCTACAGAGCTGTTGTGAGGATTGGAGGCGGTGATCCTACTGGTTAATGGCCAGTTCCCAATAAATGTAACCTTTAATAATGACAATGTAAGTGGAGTATGAGGCAGTGGTTTTTGTAGAAAGCAGAAGTAATGCAAATATACCTATTTTCCTATTCTTTTTTTTAAAACAAAAACTCTTATTTTTCTCTTTATAAAGTTATACATCTTGGTGTTATAGGAAATTGAGAAAATACAGGCAAATAAAAAGAAGAGAACGGTTACCACCCAGAGAGACATTTTGATGTACATCCTTCTTTTCTAATCATAAGTTTTATAACAGAACTGTGATGATGTAATATGCATTTTGTTTGTTTAATAATATACATAAACATCTTTCTGTGGCATTAAATATTCTTCTTTAATGACCTCCTTGACTTCCACTGAGTGGCTGAATCGTAACTTGTTTAACATATTTCTAGCTGTTGGTTATTTAGGTTGTTCCTAATTTTTTGGTACTCTCAATGAATATTTGTGTAGTGAAATTTTTGCATACTTACTTGGTTATTTTCTTACCCTGTTATTAAAAAACTTGCCCCAAAAGACAGAACGATTTCACTACTAATCTTTGAAGATGTTGCCTTGGCTATCCCAAAATACAAGAGTTTAAGTAATGAAATAATGGGAGAGTCAATATTTTTTTTTTAAAGATTTTATTTATTTATTTGAGAGAGAGAGAATGAGAGAGAGCACATGAGAGGGGGGAGGGTCAGAGGGAGAAGCAGACTCCCTGCCAAGTAGGGAGCTCGATGCGGGACTCAATCCAGGGACTCCAGGATCATGACCTGAGCCGAAGGCAGTCGCTTAACCAACTGAGCCACCCAGGCGCCCCTGGGAAAGTCAATATTTTAATGCTAAGATCATGTTCTATTTTGAATGACTGTCTCCCATAGCACCTGGCACATACTCATGAAGGAACAAATCTGGGAATCTGGAGCTTGTAATTGCTGGGACAAGTCAAATAACAGATCACTTTCTGTACCTAAATATTTGTAGAAAAAGTGACTTGTGTTCCTTCACCCTGGTTAAGAGTCACATGCTTTTTCTTTCTCCAAATTAAATGTTCTATGTTCCAAGCCTCCATCCCACAGTGCTGGCAAGATAATTGAGACTCGTGCCCCACCCCAGGTTCATGTGAAGGCCTGTTGGTGTAACTCAGTGCAGCCGGGGAACAGCCCTCTGGCCTTTCGTTCACACTGATACCATAAATGTGCCCCTCATTCAGGTTGGTATGGCCCGGGAAAGGCCAACCGTTCTGCTCTTCACAGGGGTTCAGAGGTCCTCCAGCCTCCCAGGGCAACCCATATGGTTGCCTGCCCAGGGCAGAGAGAGGCCCAGATCCTCGCCACTCAAACGTCCTGCAAAGCCTAGCCCATGGCTCAACCTTGGGGAGGTTTTCAAAAATCTCCTTTCCTCCTGACTATTTGGCTCTCCATTCTTTCCTCATCTGGGACAGTTCAGCATAATTTCCCTCAAAGGCCCAAAGTTGAAGGGGATCTCTTCTTGAGCCTGAGAATGGTTACTTCCAGTCCTGCCACACAGTGGCCTTGAGGGGTGAGTGATCAAAAGACCAAGCCCCTTCTAAGGAGTGGGGATAGGGGGCAGAGGGAAAACATCTATAAAATTTCAAAGCATCCTTTGTAATATTAAAAGAATGGAAACAACATAAATGTCCCCCAGTGCTTACATAAATGACAGTGCACCCAAACGTTGGAATACTATTCAGCTGCTGTGACCAAAGATGACCACAATATTTCCCATCCCACAGGTCCTTCTTACAATGTGACTTTGACACCTCTGCCATGGAGATTTGGGCTCTATTGCCCTCCCCTTGAAATCAGTCAGGCTTTTTCTCTTGCTTTTCTTTTTTCTTTCTTTCTTTTCCTTCTTTCCTTCCTTCCTTCCTTCCTTCCTTCCTTCCTTCCTTCCTTCCTTCCTTTTCCTTCCTTCCTTTCTTTTTTTCTTTCTTTCTTTCTTTCTTTCTTTCTTTCTTTCTTTCTTTCTTTCTTTCTTTCTTTCTTTC